>NW_027646065.1:0-71000 GCF_951394435.1 Stenella coeruleoalba
CCGTCCCATAATCCTAACCCGTACGCTAACACTAACCCGCGCCCTCACACGCACGCTCCCCCTAAAGCGTTGCCGTACCCTCACCTGGACCCTAAACCGTCCCCGTCCCCTAACCCTAACCCTAGCCCGAACCCTCACCCTGACCCTTCCCCGAAGCCTGACCCTCACCCGTCCCCTAATCCTAACCCGTACGCTAACACTAACCCGCGCCCTCACACGCACGCTCCCCCTAAAGCGTTGCCGTACCCTCACCTGGACCCTAAACCGTCCCCGTCCCCTAACCCTAACCGTAGCCCGAACCCTAACACTGACCCTTCCCCGAAGCCTGACCCTCACCCGTCCCCTAATCCTAACACGTACGTTAACACTAACCCGCGTCCTCACACGCACGCTGCCCCTAAAGCGTTGCCGTACCCTCACCTGGACCCTAAACCGTCCCCGTCCCCTAACCCTAACCCTAGCCTGAACCCTAACCCTAACCTTTCCCCGAAGCCTGACCCTCACCCGTCCCCTAATCCTAACCCGTACGCTAACACTAACCCGCGTCCTCACACGCACGCTCCCCCTAAAGCGTTGCCGTACCCTCACCTGGACCCTAAACCGTCCCCGTCCCCTAACCCTAACCCTAGCCCGAACCCTAACCCTAACCCTTCCCCGAAGCCTGACCCTCACCCGTCCCCTAATCCTAACCCGTACGCTAACACTAACCCGCGCCCTCACACGCACGCTCCCCCTAAAGAGTTGCCGTACCCTCACCTAGACCCTAAACCGTCCCCGTCCCCTAACCCTAACCCTAGCCCGAACCCTATCCCTAACCCTTCCCCGAAGCCTGACCCTCACCCGTCCCCTAATCCTAACCCGTATGCTAACACTAACCCGTGCCCTCACACGCACGCTCCCCCTAAAGTGTTGCCGTACCCTCACCTGGACCCTAAACCGTCCCCGTCCCCTAACCCTAACCCTAGCCTGTACCCTAACCCTAACCTTTCCCCGAAGCCTGACCCTCACGTGTCCCCTAATCCTAACCCGTACGCTAACACTAACCCGCGTCCTCACACGCACGCTCCCCCTAAAGCGTTGCCGTACCCTCACCTGGACCCTAAACCGTCCCCGTCCCCTAACCCTAACCCTAGCCCAAACCCTAACCCTAACCTTTCCCCGAAGCCTGACCCTCACGTGTCCCCTAATCCTAACCCGTACGCTAACACTAACCCGCGCCCTCACACGCACGCTCCCCCTAAAGCGTTGCCGTACCCTCACCTGGACCCTAAACCGTCCCCATCTCCTAACCCTAACCCTAGCCCGAACCCTAACCCTAACCCTTCCCCGAAGCCTGACCCTCAACCGTCGCCAAATCCTAACCCGTACGCTAACACTAACCCACGCCCTCACACGCACGCTCCCCCTAAATCGTTGCCGTACCCTCACCTGGACCCTAAACCGTCCCCGTCCCCTAACCCTAACCCTAGCCCGAATCCTAACCCTAACCCTTCCCCGAAGCCTGACCCTCACCCGTCCCCTAATCCTAACCCGTACGCTAACACTAACCCGCGCCCTCACACGCACGCTCCCCCTAAAGCGTTGCCGTACCCTCACCTGGACCCTAAACCGTCCCCGTCCCCTAACCCTAACCCTAGCCCGAACCCTAACCCTAACCCTTCCCTGAAGCCTGACCCTCACCCGTCCCCTAATCCTAACCCGTACGCTAACACTAACCCGCGCCCTCACACGCACGCTCCCCCTAAAGCGTTGCCGTACCCTCACCTGGACCCTAAACCGTCCCCGTCACCTAACCCTAACCCTAGCCCGAACCCTAACCCTGAACCTTCCCCGAAGCCTGACCCTCACCCGTCCCCTAATCCTAACCCGTACGCTAACACTAACCCGCGCCCTCACACGCACGCTCCCCCTAAAGCGTTGCCGTACCCTCACCTGGACCCTAAACCGTCCCCGTCCCCTAACCCTAACCGTAGCCCGAACCCTAACCCTGAACCTTCCCCGAAGCCTGACCCTCACCCGTCCCCTAATCCTAACCCGTACGCTAACACTAACCCGCGTCCTCACACGCACGATTCCCTAAAGCGTTGCCGTACCCTCACCTGGACCCTAAACCGTCCCCGTCCCCTTACCCTAACCGTAGCCCGAATCCTAACCCTGACCCTTCCCCGAAGCCTGACCCTCACCCGTCCCCTAATCCTAACCCGTACGCTAACACTAACCCGCGCCCTCACACGCACGCTCCACCTAAAGCGTTGCCGTACCCTCACCTGGACCCTAAACCGTCCCCGTCCCCTAACCCTAACCCTAGCCCGAACCCTAACCCTGACCCTTCCCCAAAGCCTGACACTCACCCGTCCCCTAATCCTAACCCGTACGCTAACACTAACCCGCACCCTCACACGCACGCTCCCCCTAAAGCGTTGCCGTACCCTCACCTGGACCCTAAACCGTCCCCGTCCCCTAACCCTAACCTTAGCCCGAACCCTAACCCTAACCTTTCCCCGAAGCCTGACCCTCACCCGTCCCCTAATCCTAACCCGTACGCTAACACAAACCCGCGTCCTCACACGCACGCTCCCCCTAAAGTGTTGCCGTACCCTCACCTGGACCCTAAACCGTCCCCGTCCCCTAACCCTAACCCTAGCCCAAACCCTAACCTTAACCCTTCCCCGAAGCCTGACCCTCACCCGTCCCCTAATCCTAACCCGTACGCTAACACTAACCCGCGCCCTCACACGCACGCTCCCCCTAAATCGTTGCCGTACCCTCACCTGGACCCTAAACCGTCCCCGTCCCCTAACCCTAACCCTAGCCCGAACCCTAACCCTAACCTTTCCCCGAAGCCTGACCCTCACCCGTCCCCTAATCCTAACACGTATGCTAACACTAACCCGCGCCCTCACACGCACGCTCCCCCTAAAGCGTTGCCGTACCCTCACCTGGACCCTAAACCGTCCCTGTCCCCTAACCCTAACCCTAGCCCGAACCCTAACCCTGACCCTTCCCCGAAGCCTGACCCTCACCCGTCCCCTAATCCTAACCCGTACGCTAACACTAACCCACGTCCTCACACGCACGCTCCCCCTAAAGCGTTGCCGTACCCTCATCTGGACCTTAAACCGTCCCCGTCCCCTAACCCTAACCCTAGCCCGAACCCTAACCCTAACCTTTCCCCGAAGCCTGACCCTCACGCGTCCCCTAATCCTAACCCGGACGCTAACACTAACCCGCGCCCTCACACGCACGCTCCCCCTAAAGTGTTGCCGTACCCTCACCTGGACCCTAAACCGTCCCCGTCCCCTAACCCTAACCCTAGCCCGAACCCTAACCCTAACCCTTCCCCGAAGCCTGACCCTCACCCGTCCCCTAATCCTAACCCGTACGCTAACACTAACCCGCGCCCTCACACGCACGCTCCCCCTAAAGCGTTGCCGTACACTCACCTGGACCCTAAACCGTCCCCGTCCCCTAACCCTAACCCTAGCCCGAACCCTAACCCTAACCCTTCCCCGAAGCCTGACCCTCACCCGTCCCCTAATCCTAACCCGTACGCTAACACTAACCCGCGCCCTCACACGCACGCTCCCCCTAAAGCGTTGCCGTACCCTCACCTGGACCCTAAACCGTCCCCTTCCCCTAACCCTAACCCTAGCCCGAACCCTAACCCTGACCCTTCCCCGAAGCCTGACCCTCACCCGTCCCCTAATCCTAACCCGTACGCTAAAACTAACCCGTGCCCTCACACGCACGCTCCCCCTAAAGCGTTGCCGTACCCTCACCTGGACCCTAAACCGTCCCCGTCACCTAACCCTAACCCTAGCCCGAACCCTAACCCTGACCCTTCCCCGAAGCCTGACCCTCACCCGTGCCCTAATCCTAACTCGTACTCTAACACTAACCCGCACCCTCACACGCACGCTCCCCCTAAAGCGTTGCCGTACCCTCACCTGGACCCTAAACCGTCCCCGTCCCCTAACCCTAACCCTAGCCTGAACCCTAACCCTAACCTTTCCCCGAAGCCTGACCCTCACGCGTCCCCTAATCCTAACCCGGACGCTAACACTAACCCGCGCCCTCACACGCACGCTCCCCCTAAAGTGTTGCCGTACCCTCATCTGGACCCTAAACCGTCCCCGTCCCCTAACCCTAACCCTAGCCCGAACCCTAACCCTAACCCTTCCCCGAAGCCTGACCCTCACCCGTCCCCTAATCCTAACCCGTACGCTAACACTAACCCGCGCCCTCACACGCACGCTCCCCCTAAAGCGTTGCCGTACACTCACCTGGACCCTAAACCGTCCCCGTCCCCTAACCCTAACCCTAGCCCGAACCCTAACCCTAACCCTTCCCCGAAGCCTGACCCTCACCCGTCCCCTAATCCTAACCCGTACGCTAACACTAACCCGCGCCCTCACACGCACGCTCCCCCTAAAGCGTTGCCGTACCCTCACCTGGACCCTAAACCGTCCCCTTCCCCTAACCCTAACCCTAGCCCGAACCCTAAACCTGACCCTTCCCCGAAGCCTGACCCTCACCCGTCCCCTAATCCTAACCCGTACGCTAAAACTAACCCGTGCCCTCACACGCACGCTCCCCCTAAAGCGTTGCCGTACCCTCACCTGGACCCTAAACCGTCCCCGTCACCTAACCCTAACCCTAGCCCGAACCCTAACCCTGACCCTTCCCCGAAGCCTGACCCTCACCCGTGCCCTAATCCTAACCCGTACGCTAACACTAACCCGCACCCTCACACGCACGCTCCCCCTAAAGCGTTGCCGTACCCTCATCTGGACCCTAAACCATCCCCGTCACCTAACCTTAACCCTAGCCCGAAACCTAACCCTGACACTTCCCCGAAGCCTGACCCTCACCCGTCCCCTAATCCTAACCCGTACGCTAACACTAACCCGCGCCCTCACACGCACGCTCCCCCTAAAGCGTTGCCGTACCCTCACCTGGACCCTAAACCGTCCCCGTCCCCTAACCCTAACCCTAGCCGGAACCCTAACCCTGACCCTTCCCCGAAGCCTGACCCTCACCCGTCCCCTAATCCTAACCCGTACGCTAACACTAAACCGCGCCCTCACACGCACGCTCCCCCTAAAGCGTTGCCGTACCCTCACCTGGACCCTAAACCGTCCCCGTCCCCTAACCCTAACCGTAGCCCGAACCCTAACCCTGACCCTTCCCCGAAGCCTGACCCTCACCCGTCCCCTAATCCTAACACGTACGCTAACACTAACCCGCGTCCTCACACGCACGCTGCCCCTAAAGCGTTGCCGTACCCTCACCTGGACCCTAAACCGTCCCCGTCCCCTAACCCTAACCCTAGCCTGAACCCTAACCCTAACCTTTCCCCGAAGCCTGACCCTCACGCGTCCCCTAATCCTAACCCGTACGCTAACACTAACCCGCGCCCTCACACGCACGCTCCCCCTAAAGCGTTGCCGTACCGTCACCTGGACCCTAAACCGTCCCCGTCCCCTAACCCTAACCCTAGCCCGAACCCTAACCCTAACCCTTCCCCGAAGCCTGACCCTCACCCGTCCCCTAATCCTAACCCGTACGCTAACACTAACCCGCGCCCTCACACGCACGCTCCCCCTAAAGAGTTGCCGTACCCTCACCTAGACCCTAAACCGTCCCCGTCCCCTAACCCTAACCCTAGCCCGAACCCTAACCCTAACCCTTCCCCGAAGCCTGACCCTCACCCGTCCCATAATCCTAACCCGTACGCTAACACTAACCCGCGCCCTCACACGCACGCTCCCCCTAAAGCGTTGCCGTACCCTCACCTGGACCCTAAACCGTCCCCGTCCCCTAACCCTAACCCTAGCCCGAACCCTCACCCTGACCCTTCCCCGAAGCCTGACCCTCACCCGTCCCCTAATCCTAACCCGTACGCTAACACTAACCCGCGCCCTCACACGCACGCTCCCCCTAAAGCGTTGCCGTACCCTCACCTGGACCCTAAACCGTCCCCGTCCCCTAACCCTAACCGTAGCCCGAACCCTAACACTGACCCTTCCCCGAAGCCTGACCCTCACCCGTCCCCTAATCCTAACACGTACGTTAACACTAACCCGCGTCCTCACACGCACGCTGCCCCTAAAGCGTTGCCGTACCCTCACCTGGACCCTAAACCGTCCCCGTCCCCTAACCCTAACCCTAGCCTGAACCCTAACCCTAACCTTTCCCCGAAGCCTGACCCTCACCCGTCCCCTAATCCTAACCCGTACGCTAACACTAACCCGCGTCCTCACACGCACGCTCCCCCTAAAGCGTTGCCGTACCCTCACCTGGACCCTAAACCGTCCCCGTCCCCTAACCCTAACCCTAGCCCGAACCCTAACCCTAACCCTTCCCCGAAGCCTGACCCTCACCCGTCCCCTAATCCTAACCCGTACGCTAACACTAACCCGCGCCCTCACACACACGCTCCCCCTAAAGAGTTGCCGTACCCTCACCTAGACCCTAAACCGTCCCCGTCCCCTAACCCTAACCCTAGCCCGAACCCTATCCCTAACCCTTCCCCGAAGCCTGACCCTCACCCGTCCCCTAATCCTAACCCGTATGCTAACACTAACCCGTGCCCTCACACGCACGCTCCCCCTAAAGTGTTGCCGTACCCTCACCTGGACCCTAAACCGTCCCCGTCCCCTAACCCTAACCCTAGCCTGTACCCTAACCCTAACCTTTCCCCGAAGCCTGACCCTCACGTGTCCCCTAATCCTAACCCGTACGCTAACACTAACCCGCGTCCTCACACGCACGCTCCCCCTAAAGCGTTGCCGTACCCTCACCTGGACCCTAAACCGTCCCCGTCCCCTAACCCTAACCCTAGCCCAAACCCTAACCCTAACCTTTCCCCGAAGCCTGACCCTCACGTGTCCCCTAATCCTAACCCGTACGCTAACACTAACCCGCGCCCTCACACGCACGCTCCCCCTAAAGCGTTGCCGTACCCTCACCTGGACCCTAAACCGTCCCCATCTCCTAACCCTAACCCTAGCCCGAACCCTAACCCTAACCCTTCCCCGAAGCCTGACCCTCAACCGTCGCCAAATCCTAACCCGTACGCTAACACTAACCCACGCCCTCACACGCACGCTCCCCCTAAAGCGTTGCCGTACCCTCACCTGGACCCTAAACCGTCCCCGTCCCCTAACCCTAACCCTAGCCCGAATCCTAACCCTAACCCTTCCCCGAAGCCTGACCCTCACCCGTCCCCTAATCCTAACCCGTACGCTAACACTAACCCGCGCCCTCACACGCACGCTCCCCCTAAAGCGTTGCCGTACCCTCACCTGGACCCTAAACCGTCCCCGTCCCCTAACCCTAACCCTAGCCCGAACCCTAACCCTAACCCTTCCCTGAAGCCTGACCCTCACCCGTCCCCTAATCCTAACCCGTACGCTAACACTAACCCGCGCCCTCACACGCACGCTCCCCCTAAAGCGTTGCCGTACCCTCACCTGGACCCTAAACCGTCCCCGTCACCTAACCCTAACCCTAGCCCGAACCCTAACCCTGAACCTTCCCCGAAGCCTGACCCTCACCCGTCCCCTAATCCTAACCCGTACGCTAACACTAACCCGCGCCCTCACACGCACGCTCCCCCTAAAGCGTTGCCGTACCCTCACCTGGACCCTAAACCGTCCCCGTCCCCTAACCCTAACCGTAGCCCGAACCCTAACCCTGAACCTTCCCCGAAGCCTGACCCTCACCCGTCCCCTAATCCTAACCCGTACGCTAACACTAACCCGCGTCCTCACACGCACGATTCCCTAAAGCGTTGCCGTACCCTCACCTGGACCCTAAACCGTCCCCGTCCCCTTACCCTAACCGTAGCCCGAATCCTAACCCTGACCCTTCCCCGAAGCCTGACCCTCACCCGTCCCCTAATCCTAACCCGTACGCTAACACTAACCCGCGCCCTCACACGCACGCTCCACCTAAAGCGTTGCCGTACCCTCACCTGGACCCTAAACCGTCCCCGTCCCCTAACCCTAACCCTAGCCCGAACCCTAACCCTGACCCTTCCCCAAAGCCTGACACTCACCCGTCCCCTAATCCTAACCCGTACGCTAACACTAACCCGCACCCTCACACGCACGCTCCCCCTAAAGCGTTGCCGTACCCTCACCTGGACCCTAAACCGTCCCCGTCCCCTAACCCTAACCTTAGCCCGAACCCTAACCCTAACCTTTCCCCGAAGCCTGACCCTCACCCGTCCCCTAATCCTAACCCGTACGCTAACACAAACCCGCGTCCTCACACGCACGCTCCCCCTAAAGTGTTGCCGTACCCTCACCTGGACCCTAAACCGTCCCCGTCCCCTAACCCTAACCCTAGCCCAAACCCTAACCTTAACCCTTCCCCGAAGCCTGACCCTCACCCGTCCCCTAATCCTAACCCGTACGCTAACACTAACCCGCGCCCTCACACGCACGCTCCCCCTAAATCGTTGCCGTACCCTCACCTGGACCCTAAACCGTCCCCGTCCCCTAACCCTAACCCTAGCCCGAACCCTAACCCTAACCTTTCCCCGAAGCCTGACCCTCACCCGTCCCCTAATCCTAACACGTATGCTAACACTAACCCGCGCCCTCACACGCACGCTCCCCCTAAAGCGTTGCCGTACCCTCACCTGGACCCTAAACCGTCCCTGTCCCCTAACCCTAACCCTAGCCCGAACCCTAACCCTGACCCTTCCCCGAAGCCTGACCCTCACCCGTCCCCTAATCCTAACCCGTACGCTAACACTAACCCACGTCCTCACACGCACGCTCCCCCTAAAGCGTTGCCGTACCCTCATCTGGACCTTAAACCGTCCCCGTCCCCTAACCCTAACCCTAGCCCGAACCCTAACCCTAACCTTTCCCCGAAGCCTGACCCTCACGCGTCCCCTAATCCTAACCCGGACGCTAACACTAACCCGCGCCCTCACACGCACGCTCCCCCTAAAGTGTTGCCGTACCCTCACCTGGACCCTAAACCGTCCCCGTCCCCTAACCCTAACCCTAGCCCGAACCTTAACCCTAACCCTTCCCCGAAGCCTGACCCTCACCCGTCCCCTAATCCTAACCCGTACGCTAACACTAACCCGCGCCCTCACACGCACGCTCCCCCTAAAGCGTTGCCGTACACTCACCTGGACCCTAAACCGTCCCCGTCCCCTAACCCTAACCCTAGCCCGAACCCTAACCCTAACCCTTCCCCGAAGCCTGACCCTCACCCGTCCCCTAATCCTAACCCGTACGCTAACACTAACCCGCGCCCTCACACGCACGCTCCCCCTAAAGCGTTGCCGTACCCTCACCTGGACCCTAAACCGTCCCCTTCCCCTAACCCTAACCCTAGCCCGAACCCTAACCCTGACCCTTCCCCGAAGCCTGACCCTCACCCGTCCCCTAATCCTAACCCGTACGCTAAAACTAACCCGTGCCCTCACACGCACGCTCCCCCTAAAGCGTTGCCGTACCCTCACCTGGACCCTAAACCGTCCCCGTCACCTAACCCTAACCCTAGCCCGAACCCTAACCCTGACCCTTCCCCGAAGCCTGACCCTCACCCGTGCCCTAATCCTAACTCGTACTCTAACACTAACCCGCACCCTCACACGCACGCTCCCCCTAAAGCGTTGCCGTACCCTCACCTGGACCCTAAACCGTCCCCGTCCCCTAACCCTAACCCTAGCCTGAACCCTAACCCTAACCTTTCCCCGAAGCCTGACCCTCACGCGTCCCCTAATCCTAACCCGGACGCTAACACTAACCCGCGCCCTCACACGCACGCTCCCCCTAAAGTGTTGCCGTACCCTCATCTGGACCCTAAACCGTCCCCGTCCCCTAACCCTAACCCTAGCCCGAACCCTAACCCTAACCCTTCCCCGAAGCCTGACCCTCACCCGTCCCCTAATCCTAACCCGTACGCTAACACTAACCCGCGCCCTCACACGCACGCTCCCCCTAAAGCATTGCCGTACACTCACCTGGACCCTAAACCGTCCCCGTCCCCTAACCCTAACCCTAGCCCGAACCCTAACCCTAACCCTTCCCCGAAGCCTGACCCTCACCCGTCCCCTAATCCTAACCCGTACGCTAACACTAACCCGCGCCCTCACACGCACGCTCCCCCTAAAGCGTTGCCGTACCCTCACCTGGACCCTAAACCGTCCCCTTCCCCTAACCCTAACCCTAGCCCGAACCCTAAACCTGACCCTTCCCCGAAGCCTGACCCTCACCCGTCCCCTAATCCTAACCCGTACGCTAAAACTAACCCGTGCCCTCACACGCACGCTCCCCCTAAAGCGTTGCCGTACCCTCACCTGGACCCTAAACCGTCCCCGTCACCTAACCCTAACCCTAGCCCGAACCCTAACCCTGACCCTTCCCCGAAGCCTGACCCTCACCCGTGCCCTAATCCTAACCCGTACGCTAACACTAACCCGCACCCTCACACGCACGCTCCCCCTAAAGCGTTGCCGTACCCTCACCTGGACCCTAAACCATCCCCGTCACCTAACCTTAACCCTAGCCCGAAACCTAACCCTGACCCTTCCCCGAAGCCTGACCCTCACCCGTCCCCTAATCCTAACCCGTACGCTAACACTAACCCGCGCCCTCACACGCACGCTCCCCCTAAAGCGTTGCCGTACCCTCACCTGGACCCTAAACCGTCCCCGTCCCCTAACCCTAACCCTAGCCGGAACCCTAACCCTGACCCTTCCCCGAAGCCTGACCCTCACCCGTCCCCTAATCCTAACCCGTACGCTAACACTAAACCGCGCCCTCACACGCACGCTCCCCCTAAAGCGTTGCCGTACCCTCACCTGGACCCTAAACCGTCCCCGTCCCCTAACCCTAACCGTAGCCCGAACCCTAACCCTGACCCTTCCCCGAAGCCTGACCCTCACCCGTCCCCTAATCCTAACACGTACGCTAACACTAACCCGCGTCCTCACACGCACGCTGCCCCTAAAGCGTTGCCGTACCCTCACCTGGACCCTAAACCGTCCCCGTCCCCTAACCCTAACCCTAGCCTGAACCCTAACCCTAACCTTTCCCCGAAGCCTGACCCTCACGCGTCCCCTAATCCTAACCCGTACGCTAACACTAACCCGCGCCCTCACACGCACGCTCCCCCTAAAGCGTTGCCGTACCCTCACCTGGACCCTAAACCGTCCCCTTCCCCTAACCCTAACCCTAGCCCGAACCCTAACCCTGACCCTTCCCCGAAGCCTGACCCTCACCCGTCCCCTAATCCTAACCCGTACGCTAAAACTAACCCGTGCCCTCACACGCACGCTCCCCCTAAAGCGTTGCCGTACCCTCACCTGGACCCTAAACCGTCCCCGTCACCTAACCCTAACCCTAGCCCGAACCCTAACCCTGACCCTTCCCCGAAGCCTGACCCTCACCCGTGCCCTAATCCTAACTCGTACTCTAACACTAACCCGCACCCTCACACGCACGCTCCCCCTAAAGCGTTGCCGTACCCTCACCTGGACCCTAAACCGTCCCCGTCCCCTAACCCTAACCCTAGCCTGAACCCTAACCCTAACCTTTCCCCGAAGCCTGACCCTCACGCGTCCCCTAATCCTAACCCGGACGCTAACACTAACCCGCGCCCTCACACGCACGCTCCCCCTAAAGTGTTGCCGTACCCTCATCTGGACCCTAAACCGTCCCCGTCCCCTAACCCTAACCCTAGCCCGAACCCTAACCCTAACCCTTCCCCGAAGCCTGACCCTCACCCGTCCCCTAATCCTAACCCGTACGCTAACACTAACCCGCGCCCTCACACGCACGCTCCCCCTAAAGCGTTGCCGTACACTCACCTGGACCCTAAACCGTCCCCGTCCCCTAACCCTAACCCTAGCCCGAACCCTAACCCTAACCCTTCCCCGAAGCCTGACCCTCACCCGTCCCCTAATCCTAACCCGTACGCTAACACTAACCCGCGCCCTCACACGCACGCTCCCCCTAAAGCGTTGCCGTACCCTCACCTGGACCCTAAACCGTCCCCTTCCCCTAACCCTAACCCTAGCCCGAACCCTAAACCTGACCCTTCCCCGAAGCCTGACCCTCACCCGTCCCCTAATCCTAACCCGTACGCTAAAACTAACCCGTGCCCTCACACGCACGCTCCCCCTAAAGCGTTGCCGTACCCTCACCTGGACCCTAAACCGTCCCCGTCACCTAACCCTAACCCTAGCCCGAACCCTAACCCTGACCCTTCCCCGAAGCCTGACCCTCACCCGTGCCCTAATCCTAACCCGTACGCTAACACTAACCCGCACCCTCACACGCACGCTCCCCCTAAAGCGTTGCCGTACCCTCACCTGGACCCTAAACCATCCCCGTCACCTAACCTTAACCCTAGCCCGAAACCTAACCCTGACCCTTCCCCGAAGCCTGACCCTCACCCGTCCCCTAATCCTAACCCGTACGCTAACACTAACCCGCGCCCTCACACGCACGCTCCCCCTAAAGCGTTGCCGTACCCTCACCTGGACCCTAAACCGTCCCCGTCCCCTAACCCTAACCCTAGCCGGAACCCTAACCCTGACCCTTCCCCGAAGCCTGACCCTCACCCGTCCCCTAATCCTAACCCGTACGCTAACACTAAACCGCGCCCTCACACGCACGCTCCCCCTAAAGCGTTGCCGTACCCTCACCTGGACCCTAAACCGTCCCCGTCCCCTAACCCTAACCGTAGCCCGAACCCTAACCCTGACCCTTCCCCGAAGCCTGACCCTCACCCGTCCCCTAATCCTAACACGTACGCTAACACTAACCCGCGTCCTCACACGCACGCTGCCCCTAAAGCGTTGCCGTACCCTCACCTGGACCCTAAACCGTCCCCGTCCCCTAACCCTAACCCTAGCCTGAACCCTAACCCTAACCTTTCCCCGAAGCCTGACCCTCACGCGTCCCCTAATCCTAACCCGTACGCTAACACTAACCCGCGCCCTCACACGCACGCTCCCCCTAAAGCGTTGCCGTACCGTCACCTGGACCCTAAACCGTCCCCGTCCCCTAACCCTAACCCTAGCCCGAACCCTAACCCTAACCCTTCCCCGAAGCCTGACCCTCACCCGTCCCCTAATCCTAACCCGTACGCTAACACTAACCCGCGCCCTCACACGCACGCTCCCCCTAAAGAGTTGCCGTACCCTCACCTAGACCCTAAACCGTCCCCGTCCCCTAACCCTAACCCTAGCCCGAACCCTAACCCTAACCCTTCCCCGAAGCCTGACCCTCACCCGTCCCCTAATCCTAACCCGTATGCTAACACTAACCCGTGCCCTCACACGCACGCTCCCCCTAAAGCGTTGCCATACCCTCACCTGGACCCTAAACCGTCCCCGTCCCCTAACCCTAACCCTAGCCTGTACCCTAACACTAACCTTTCCCCGAAGCCTGACCCTCACGTGTCCCCTAATCCTAACCCGTACGCTAACACTAACCCGCGCCCTCACACGCACGCTCCCCCTAAAGCGTTGCCGTACCCTCACCTGGACCCTAAACCGTCCCCATCTCCTAACCCTAACCCTAGCCCGAACCCTAACCCTAACCCTTCCCCGAAGCCTGACCCTAAACCGTCGCCAAATCCTAACCCGTACGCTAACAATAACCCGCGCCCTCACACGCACGCTCCCCCTAAATCGTTGCCGTACCCTCACCTGGACCCTAAACCGTCCCCGTCCCCTAACCCTAACCCTAGCCCGAACCCTAACCCTAACCCTTCCCCGAAGCCTGACCCTCACCCTTCCCCTAATCCTAACCCGTACGCTAACACTAACCCGCGCCCAGACACGCACGCTCCCCCTAAAGCGTTGCCGTACCCTCACCTGGACCCTAAACCGTCCCCGTCCCCTAACCCTAACCCTAGCCCGAACCCTAACCCTAACCCTTCCCCGAAGCCTGACCCTCACCCGTCCCCTAATCCTAACCCGTACGCTAACACTAACCCGCGCCCTCACACGCACGCTCCCCCTAAAGCGTTGCCGTACCCTCACCTGGACCCTAAACCGTCCCCGTCCCCTAACCCTAACCCTAGCCCGAACCCTAACCCTAACCCTTCCCCGAAGCCTGACCCTCACCCGTCCCCTAATCCTAACCCGTACGCTAACACTAACCCGCGCCCTCACACGCACGCTCCCCCTAAAGCGTTGCCGTACCCTCACCTGGACCCTAAACCGTCCCCGTCCCCTAACCCTAACCCTAGCCCGAACCCTAACCCTGACCCTTCCCCGAAGCCTGACCCTCACCCGTCCCCTAATCCTAACCCGTACGCTAACACTAACCCGCGCCCTCACACGCACGCTCCCCCTAAAGCATTGCCGTACCCTCACCTGGACCCTAAACCGTCCCCGTCACCTAACCCTAACCCTAGCCCGAACCCTAACCCTGAACCTACCCCGAAGCCTGACCCTCACCCGTCCCCTAATCCTAACCCGTACGCTAACACTAACCCGCGCCCTCACACGCACGCTCCCCCTAAAGCGTTGCCGTACCTTCACCTGGACCCTAAACCGTCCCCGTCCCCTAACCCTAACCGTAGCCCGAACCCTAACCCTGACCCTTCCCCGAAGCCTGACCCTCACCCGTCCCCTAATCCTAACCCGTACGCTAACACTAACCCGCGTCCTCACACGCCCGCTCCCCCTAAAGCGTTGCCGTACCCTCACCTGGACCCTAAACCGTCCCCGTCCCCTAACCCTAACCCTAGCCCGAACCCTAACCCTAAACTTTCCCCGAAGCCTGACCCTCACCCGTCCCCTAATCCTAACCCGTACGCTAACACAAACCCGCGTCCTCACACGCACGCTCCCCCTAAAGCGTTGCCGTACCCTCACCTGGACCCTAAACCGTCCCCGTCCCCTAACCCTAACCCTAGCCCGAACCCTAACCCTAACCCTTCCCCGAAGCCTGACCCTCACCCGTCCCCTAATCCTAACACGTATGCTAACACTAACCCACGCCCTCACACGCACGCTCCCCCTAAAGCGTTGCCGTACCCTCACCTGGACCCTAAACCGTCCCTGTCCCCTAACCCTAACCCTAGCCCGAACCCTAACCCTGACCCTTCCCCGAAGCCTGACCCTCACCCGTCCCCTAATCCTAACCCGTCCTCTAACACTAACCCACGTCCTCACACGCACGCTCCCCCTAAAGCGTTGCCGTACCCTCACCTGGACCCTAAACCGTACCCGTCCCCTAACCCTAACCCTAGCCTGAACCCTAACCCTAATCTTTCCCCGAAGCCTGACCCTCACGCGTCCCCTAATCCTAACACGGACGCTAACACTAACCCGCGCCCTCACACGCACGCTCCCCCTAAAGCGTTGCCGTACCCTCACCTGGACCCTAAACCGTCCCCGTCCCCTAACCCTAACCCTAGCCCGAACCCTAACCCTAACCCTTCCCCGAAGCCTGACCCTCACCCGTCCCCTAATCCTAACCCGTACGCTAACACTAACCCGCGCCCTCACACGCACGCTCCCCCTAAAGCGTTGCCGTACCCTCACCTGGACCCTAAACCGTCCCCGTCACCTAACCCTAACCCTAGCCCGAACCCTAACCCTGACCCTTCCCCGAAGCCTGACCCTCACCCGTCCCCTAATCCTAACCCGTACGCTAACACTAACCCGCGCCCTCACACGCATGCTCCCTCTAAAGCGTTGCCGTACCCTCACCTGGACCCTAAACCGTCCCCGTCACCTAACCCTAACCCTAGCCCGAACCCTAACCCTGAACCTACCCCGAAGCCTTACCCTCACCCGTCCCCTAATCCTAACCCGTACGCTAACACTAACCCGCGCCCTCACACGCACGCTCCCCCTAAAGCGTTGCCGTACCCTCACCTGGTCCCTAAACCGTCCCCGTCCCCTAACCCTAACCCTAGCCCGAACCCTAACCCTGACCCTTCCCTGAAGCCTGACCCTCACCAGTCCCCTAATCCTAACCCGTACGCTAACACTAACCCGCGCCCTCACACGCACGCTCCCCCTAAAGCGTTGCCGTACCCTCACCTGGACCCTAAACCGTCCCCGTCCCCTAACCCTAACCCTAGCCCGAACCCTAACCCTAACCCTTCCCCGAAGCCTGACCCTCACCCGTCCCCTAATCCTAACCCGTACGCTAACACTAACCCGCGCCCTCACACGCACGCTCCCCCTAAAGCGTTGCCGTACCCTCACCTGGACCCTAAACCGTCCCCGTCCCCTAACCCTAACCCTAGCCCGAATCCTAACCCTAACCCTTCCCCGAAGCCTGACCCTCACCCGTCCCCTAATCCTAACCCGTATGCTAACACTAACCCGCGCCCTCACACGCACGCTCCCCCTAAATCGTTGCCGTACCCTCACCTGGGCCCTAAACCGTCCCCGTCCCCTAACCCTAACCCTAGCCCGAACCCTAACCCTAACCCTTCCCCGAAGCCTGACCCTCACCCGTCCCCTAATCCTAACACGTATGCTAACACTAACCCACGCCCTCACACGCACGCTCCCCCTAAAGCGTTGCCGTACCCTCACCTGGACCCTAAACCGTCCCTGTCCCCTAACCCTAACCCTAGCCCGAACCCTAACCCTGACCCTTCCCCGAAGCCTGACCCTCACCCGTCCCCTAATCCTAACCCGTCCGCTAACACTAACCCACGTCCTCACACGCACGCTCCCCCTAAAGCGTTGCCGTACCCTCACCTGGACCCTAAACCGTACCCGTCCCCTAACCCTAACCCTAGCCTGAACCCTAACCCTAATCTTTCCCCGAAGCCTGACCCTCACGCGTCCCCTAATCCTAACACGGACGCTAACACTAACCCGCGCCCTCACACGCACGCTCCCCCTAAAGCGTTGCCGTACCCTCACCTGGACCCTAAACCGTCCCCGTCCCCTAACCCTAACCCTAGCCCGAACCCTAACCCTAACCCTTCCCCGAAGCCTGACCCTCACCCGTCCCCTAATCCTAACCCGTATGCTAACACTAACCCGCGCCCAGACACGCACGCTCCCCCTAAAGCGTTGCCGTACCCTCACCTGGACCCTAAACCGTCCCCGTCCCCTAACCCTAACCCTAGCCCGAACCCTAACCCTAACCCTTCCCCGAAGCCTGACCCTCACCCGTCCCCTAATCCTAACCCGTACGCTAACACTAACCCGCGCCCTCACACGCACGCTCCCCCTAAAGCGTTGCCGTACCCTCACCTGGACCCTAAACCGTCCCCGTCACCTAACCCTAACCCTAGCCCGAACCCTAACCCTGACCCTTCCCCGAAGCCTGACCCTCACCCGTCCCCTAATCCTAACCCGTACGCTAACACTAACCCGCGCCCTCACACGCACGCTCCCCCTAAAGCGTTGCCGTACCCTCACCTGGACCCTAAACCGTCCCCGTCACCTAACCCTAACCCTAGCCCGAACCCTAACCCTGAACCTACCCCGAAGCCTGACCCTCACCCGTCCCCTAATCCTAACCCGTACGCTAACACTAACCCGCGCCCTCACACGCACGCTCCCCCTAAAGCGTTGCCGTACCCTCACCTGGACCCTAAACCGTCCCCGTCCCCTAACCCTAACCGTAGCCCGAACCCTAACCCTGACCCTTCCCCGAAGCCTGACCCTCACCCGTCCCCTAATCCTAACCCGTACGCTAACACTAACCCGCGTCCTCACACGCACGCTCCCCCTAAAGCGTTGCCGTACCCTCACCTGGACCCTAAACCGTCCCCGTCCCCTAACCCTAACCCTAGCCCGAACCCTAACCCTAAACTTTCCCCGAAGTCTGACCCTCACCCGTCCCCTAATCCTAACCCGTACGCTAACACAAACCCGCGTCCTCACAAGCACGCTCCCCCTAAAGCGTTGCCGTACCCTCACCTGGACCCTAAACCGTCCCCGTCCCCTAACCCTAACCCTAGCCCGAACCCTATCCCTAACCCTTCCCCGAAGCCTGACCCTACCCGTCCCCTAATCCTAACCCGTACGCTAACACTAACCCGCGCCCTCACACGCACGCTCCCCCTGAAGCGTTGCCGTACCCTCACCTGGACCCTAAACCGTCCCCGTCCCCTAACCCTAACCCTAGCCCGAACCCTAACCCTAACCTTTCCCCGAAGCCTGACCCTCACCCGTCCCCTAATCCTAACCCGTACGCTAACACTAACCCGCGCCCAGACACGCACGCTCCCCCTAAAGCGTTGCCGTACCCTCACCTGGACCCTAAACCGTCCCCGTCCCCTAACCCTAACCCTAGCCCGAACCCTAACCCTAACCCTTCCCCGAAGCCTGACCCTCACCCGTCCCCTAATCCTAACCCGTACGCTAACACTAACCCGCGCCCTCACACGCACGCTCCCCCTAAAGCGTTGCCGTACCCTCACCTGGACCCTAAACCGTCCCCGTCCCCTAACCCTAACCCTAGCCCGAACCCTAACCCTAACTTTCCCCGAAGCCTGACCCTCACCCGTCCCCTAATCCTAACCCGTACGCTAACACTAACCCGCGCCCTCACACGCACGCTCCCCCTAAAGCGTTGCCGTACCCTCACCTGGACCCTAAACCGTCCCCGTCACCTAACCCTAACCCTAGCCCGAACCCTAACCCTGACCCTTCCCCGAAGCCTGACCCTCACCCGTCCCCTAATCCTAACCCGTACGCTAACACTAACCCGCGCCCTCACACGCACGCTCCCCCTAAAGCGTTGCCGTACCCTCACCTGGACCCTAAACCGTCCCCGTCCCCTAACCCTAACCCTAGCCTGAACCCTAACCCTAATCTTTCCCCGAAGCCTGACCCTCACGCGTCCCCTAATCCTAACCCGGACGCTAACACTAACCCACGTCCTCACACGCACGCTCCCCCTAAAGCGTTGCCGTACCCTCACCTGGACCCTAAACCGTCCCCGTCCCCTAACCCTAACCCTAGCCTGAACCCTAACCCTAATCTTTCCCCGAAGCCTGACCCTCACGCGTCCCCTAATCCTAACACGGACGCTAACACTAACCCGCGCCCTCACACGCACGCTCCCCCTAAAGCGTTGCCGTACCCTCACCTGGACCCTAAACCGTCCCCGTCCCCTAACCCTAACCCTAGCCCGAACCCTAACCCTAACCCTTCCCCGAAGCCTGACCCTCACCCGTCCCCTAATCCTAACCCGTATGCTAACACTAACCCGCGCCCAGACACGCACGCTCCCCCTAAAGCGTTGCCGTACCCTCACCTGGACCCTAAACCGTCCCCGTCCCCTAACCCTAACCCTAGCCCGAACCCTAACCCTAACCCTTCCCCGAAGCCTGACCCTCACCCGTCCCCTAATCCTAACCCGTACGCTAACACTAACCCGCGCCCTCACACGCACGCTCCCCCTAAAGCGTTGCCGTACCCTCACCTGGACCCTAAACCGTCCCCGTCACCTAACCCTAACCCTAGCCCGAACCCTAACCCTGACCCTTCCCCGAAGCCTGACCCTCACCCGTCCCCTAATCCTAACCCGTACGCTAACACTAACCCGCGCCCTCACACGCACGCTCCCCCTAAAGCGTTGCCGTACCCTCACCTGGACCCTAAACCGTCCCCGTCACCTAACCCTAACCCTAGCCCGAACCCTAACCCTGAACCTACCCCGAAGCCTGACCCTCACCCGTCCCCTAATCCTAACCCGTACGCTAACACTAACCCGCGCCCTCACACGCACGCTCCCCCTAAAGCGTTGCCGTACCCTCACCTGGACCCTAAACCGTCCCCGTCCCCTAACCCTAACCGTAGCCCGAACCCTAACCCTGACCCTTCCCCGAAGCCTGACCCTCACCCGTCCCCTAATCCTAACCCGTACGCTAACACTAACCCGCGTCCTCACACGCACGCTCCCCCTAAAGCGTTGCCGTACCCTCACCTGGACCCTAAACCGTCCCCGTCCCCTAACCCTAACCCTAGCCCGAACCCTAACCCTAAACTTTCCCCGAAGTCTGACCCTCACCCGTCCCCTAATCCTAACCCGTACGCTAACACAAACCCGCGTCCTCACAAGCACGCTCCCCCTAAAGCGTTGCCGTACCCTCACCTGGACCCTAAACCGTCCCCGTCCCCTAACCCTAACCCTAGCCCGAACCCTATCCCTAACCCTTCCCCGAAGCCTGACCCTACCCGTCCCCTAATCCTAACCCGTACGCTAACACTAACCCGCGCCCTCACACGCACGCTCCCCCTAAAGCGTTGCCGTACCCTCACCTGGACCCTAAACCGTCCCCGTCCCCTAACCCTAACCCTAGCCCGAACCCTAACCCTAACCTTTCCCCGAAGCCTGACCCTCACCCGTCCCCTAATCCTAACCCGTACGCTAACACTAACCCGCGCCCAGACACGCACGCTCCCCCTAAAGCGTTGCCGTACCCTCACCTGGACCCTAAACCGTCCCCGTCCCCTAACCCTAACCCTAGCCCGAACCCTAACCCTAACCCTTCCCCGAAGCCTGACCCTCACCCGTCCCCTAATCCTAACCCGTACGCTAACACTAACCCGCGCCCTCACACGCACGCTCCCCCTAAAGCGTTGCCGTACCCTCACCTGGACCCTAAACCGTCCCCGTCCCCTAACCCTAACCCTAGCCCGAACCCTAACCCTAACTTTCCCCGAAGCCTGACCCTCACCCGTCCCCTAATCCTAACCCGTACGCTAACACTAACCCGCGCCCTCACACGCACGCTCCCCCTAAAGCGTTGCCGTACCCTCACCTGGACCCTAAACCGTCCCCGTCACCTAACCCTAACCCTAGCCCGAACCCTAACCCTGACCCTTCCCCGAAGCCTGACCCTCACCCGTCCCCTAATCCTAACCCGTACGCTAACACTAACCCGCGCCCTCACACGCACGCTCCCCCTAAAGCGTTGCCGTACCCTCACCTGGACCCTAAACCGTCCCCGTCCCCTAACCCTAACCCTAGCCTGAACCCTAACCCTAATCTTTCCCCGAAGCCTGACCCTCACGCGTCCCCTAATCCTAACCCGGACGCTAACACTAACCCGCGCCCTCACACGCACGCTCCCCCTAAAGCGTTGCCGTACCCTCACCTGGACCCTAAACCGTCCCCGTCCCTTAACCCTAACCCTAGCCCGAACCCTAACCCTAACCCTTCCCCGAAGCCTGACCCTCACCCGTCCCCTAATCCTAACCCGTACGCTAACACTAACCCGCGCCCTCACACGCACGCTCCCCCTAAAGCGTTGCCGTACCCTCACCTGGACCCTAAACCGTCCCCATCTCCTAACCCTAACCCTAGCCCGAACCCTAACCCTAACCCTTCCCCGAAGCCTGACCCTCAACCGTCGCCAAATCCTAACCCGTACGCTAACACTAACCCGCGCCCTCACACGCACGCTCCCCCTAAAGCGTTGCCGTACCCTCACCTGGACCCTAAACCGTCCCCGTCCCCTAACCCTAACCCTAGCCCGAACCCTAACCCTAACCCTTCCCCGAAGCCTGACCCTCACCCGTCCCCTAATCCTAACCCGTACGCTAACACTAACCCGCGCCCAGACACGCACGCTCCCCCTAAAGCGTTGCCGTACCCTCACCTGGACCCTAAACCGTCCCCGTCCCCTAACCCTAACCCTAGCCCGAACCCTAACCCTAACCCTTCCCCGAAGCCTGACCCTCACCCGTCCCCTAATCCTAACCCGTACGCTAACACTAACCCGCGCCCTCACACGCACGCTCCCCCTAAAGCATTGCCGTACCCTCACCTGGACCCTAAACCGTCCCCGTCCCCTAACCCTAACCCTAGCCCGAACCCTAACCCTAACCTTTCCCCGAAGCCTGACCCTCACCCGTCCCCTAATCCTAACCCGTACGCTAACACTAACCCGCGCCCTCACACGCACGCTCCCCCTAAAGCGTTGCCGTACCCTCACCTGGACCCTAAACCGTCCCCGTCACCTAACCCTAACCCTAGCCCGAACCCTAACCCTGACCCTTCCCCGAAGCCTGACCCTCACCCGTCCCCTAATCCTAACCCGTACGCTAACACTAACCTGCGCCCTCACACGCACGCTCCCCCTAAAGCGTTGCCGTACCCTCACCTGGAACCTAAACCGTCCCCGTCACCTAACCCTAACCCTAGCCCGAACCCTAACCCTGAACCTACCCTGAAGCCTGACCCTCACCCGTCCCCTAATCCTAACCCGTACGCTAACACTAACCCGCGCCCTCACACGCACGCTCCCCCTAAAGCGTTGCCGTACCCTCACCTGGACCCTAAACCGTCCCCGTCCCCTAACCCTAACCGTAGCCCGAACCCTAACCCTGACCCTTCCCCGAAGCCTGACCCTCACCCGTCCCCTAATCCTAACCCGTACGCTAACACTAACCCGCGTCCTCATACGCACGCTCCCCCTAAAGCGTTGCCGTACCCTCACCTGGACCCTAAACCGTCCCCGTCACCTAACCCTAACCCTAGCCCGAACCCTAACCCTGAACCTTCCCCGAAGCCTGACCCTCACCCGTCCCCTAATCCTAACCCGTACGCTAACACTAACCCGCGCCCTCACACGCACGCTCCCCCTAAAGCGTTGCCGTACCCTCACCTGGACCCTAAACCGTCCCCGTCCCCTAACCCTAACCGTAGCCCGAACACTAACCCTGAACCTTCCCCGAAGCCTGACCCTCACCCGTCCCCTAATCCTAACCCGTACGCTAACACTAACCCGCGTCCTCACACGCACGATTCCCTAAAGCGTTGCCGTACCCTCACCTGGACCCTAAACCGTCCCCGTCCCCTTACCCTAACCGTAGCCCGAACCCTAACCCTGACCCTTCCCCGAAGCCTGACCCTCACCCGTCCCCTAATCCTAACACGTACGCTAACACTAACCCGCGCCCTCACACGCACGCTCCCCCTAAAGCGTTCCCGTACCCTCACCTGGACCCTAAACCGTCCCCGTCCCCTAACCCTAACCCTAGCCCGAACCCTAACCCTGACCCTTCCCCAAAGCCTGACCCTCACCCGTCCCCTAATCCTAACCCGTATGCTAACACTAACCCGCACCCTCACACGCACGCTCCCCCTAAAGCGTTGCCGTACCCTCACCTGGACCCTAAACCGTCCCCGTCCCCTAACCCTAACCTTAGCCCGAACCCTAACCCTAACCTTTCCCCGAAGCCTGACCCTCACCCGTCCCCTAATCCTAACCCGTACGCTAACACAAACCCGCGTCCTCACACGCACGCTCCCCCTAAAGCGTTGCCGTACCCTCACCTGGACCCTAAACCGTCCCCGTCCCCTAACCCTAACCCTAGCCCAAACCCTAACCTTAACCCTTCCCCGAAGCCTGACCCTCACCCGTCCCCTAATCCTAACCCGTACGCTAACACTAACCCGCGCCCTCACACGCACGCTCCCCCTAAAGCGTTGCCGTACCCTCACCTGGACCCTAAACCGTCCCCGTCCCCTAACCCTAACCCTAGCCCGAACCCTAACCCTAACCCTTCCCCGAAGCCTGACCCTCACCCGTCCCCTAATCCTAACCCGTACGCTAACACTAACCCGCGCCCTCACACGCACGCTCCCCCTAAATCGTTGCCGTACCCTCACCTGGACCCTAAACCGTCCCCGTCCCCTAACCCTAACCCTAGCCCGAACCCTAACCCTAACCCTTCCCCGAAGCCTGACCCTCACCCGTCCCCTAATCCTAACACGTATGCTAACACTAACCCGCGCCCTCACACGCACGCTCCCCCTAAAGCGTTGCCGTACCCTCACCTGGACCCTAAACCGTCCCTGTCCCCTAACCCTAACCCTAGCCCGAACCCTAACCCTGACCCTTCCCCGAAGCCTGACCCTCACCCGTCCCCTAATCCTAACCCGTACGCTAACACTAACCCACGTCCTCACACGCACGCTCCCCCTAAAGCGTTGCCGTACCCTCATCTGGACCTTAAACCGTCCCCGTCCCCTAACCCTAACCCTAGCCTGAACCCTAACCCTAACCTTTCCCCGAAGCCTGACCCTCACGCGTCCCCTAATCCTAACCCGGACGCTAACACTAACCCGCGCCCTCACACGCACGCTCCCCCTAAAGCGTTGCCGTACCCTCACCTGGACCCTAAACCGTCCCCGTCCCCTAACCCTAACCCTAGCCCGAACCCTAACCCTAACCCTTCCCCGAAGCCTGACCCTCACCCGTCCCCTAATCCTAACCCGTACGCTAACACTAACCCGCGCCCTCACACGCACGCTCCCCCTAAAGCGTTGCCGTACACTCACCTGGACCCTAAACCGTCCCCGTCCCCTAACCCTAACCCTAGCCCGAACCCTAACCCTAACCCTTCCCCGAAGCCTGACCCTCACCCGTCCCCTAATCCTAACCCGTACGCTAACACTAACCCGCGCCCTCACACGCACGCTCCCCCTAAAGCGTTGCCGTACCCTCACCTGGACCCTAAACCGTCCCCTTCCCCTAACCCTAACCCTAGCCCGAACCCTAACCCTGACCCTTCCCCGAAGCCTGACCCTCACCCGTCCCCTAATCCTAACCCGTACGCTAAAACTAACCCGTGCCCTCACACGCACGCTCCCCCTAAAGCGTTGCCGTACCCTCACCTGGACCCTAAACCGTCCCCGTCACCTAACCCTAACCCTAGCCCGAACCCTAACCCTGACCCTTCCCCGAACCCTGACCCTCACCCGTGCCCTAATCCTAACCCGTACGCTAACACTAACCCGCACCCTCACACGCACGCTCCCCCTAAAGCGTTGCCGTACCCTCACCTGGACCCTAAACCGTCCCCGTCACCTAACCTTAACGCTAGCCCGAAACCTAACCCTGACCCTTCCCCGAAGCCTGACCCTCACCCGTCCCCTAATCCTAACCCGTACGCTAACACTAACCCGCGCCCTCACACGCACGCTCCCCCTAAAGCGTTGCCGTACCCTCACCTGGACCCTAAACCGTCCCCGTCCCCTAACCCTAACCCTAGCCTGTACCCTAACCCTAACCTTTCCCCGAAGCCTGACCCTCACGTGTCCCCTAATCCTAACCCGTACGCTAACACTAACCCGCGCCCTCACACGCACGCTCCCCCTAAAGCGTTGCCGTACCCTCACCTGGACCCTAAACCGTCCCCATCTCCTAACCCTAACCCTAGCCCGAACCCTAACCCTAACCCTTCCCCGAAGCCTGACCCTAAACCGTCGCCAAATCCTAACCCGTACGCTAAAACTAACCCGCGCCCTCACACGCACGCTCCCCCTAAAGCGTTGCCGTACCCTCACCTGGACCCTAAACCGTCCCCGTCCCCTAACCCTAACCCTAGCCCGAACCCTAACCCTAACCCTTCCCCGAAGCCTGACCCTCACCCTTCCCCTAATCCTAACCCGTACGCTAACACTAACCCGCGCCCAGACACGCACGCTCCCCCTAAAGCGTTGCCGTACCCTCACCTGGACCCTAAACCGTCCCCGTCCCCTAACCCTAACCCTAGCCCGGACCCTAACCCTAACCCTTCCCCGAAGCCTGACCCTCACCCGTCCCCTAATCCTAACCCGTACGCTAACACTAACCCGCGCCCTCACACGCACGCTCCCCCTAAAGCGTTGCCGTACCCTCACCTGGACCCTAAACCGTCCCCGTCCCCTAACCTTAACCCTAGCCCGAACCCTAACCCTAACCTTTCCCCGAAGCCTGACCCTCACCCGTCCCCTAATCCTAACCCGTACGCTAACACTAACCCGCGCCCTCACACGCACGCTCCCCCTAAAGCGTTGCCGTACCCTCACCTGGACCCTAAACCGTCCCCGTCACCTAACCCTAACCCTAGCCCGAACCCTAACCCTGACCCTTCCCCGAAGCCTGACCCTCACCCGTCCCCTAATCCTAACCCGTACGCTAACACTAACCCGCGCCCTCACACGCACGCTCCCCCTAAAGCGTTGCCGTACCCTCACCTGGACCCTAAACCGTCCCCGTCACCTAACCCTAACCCTAGCCCGAACCCTAACCCTGAACCTACCCCGAAGCCTGACCCTCACCCGTTCCCTAATCCTAACCCGTACGCTAACACTAACCCGCGCCCTCACACGCACGCTCCCGCTAAAGCGTTGCCGTACCCTCACCTGGACCCTAAACCGTCCCCGTCCCCTAACCCTAACCGTAGCCCGAACCCTAACCCTGACCCTTCCCCGAAGCCTGACCCTCACCCGTGCCCTAATCCTAACCCGTACGCTAACACTAACCCGCGTCCTCACACGCACGCTCCCCCTAAAGCGTTGCCGTACCCTCACCTGGACCCTAAACCGTCCCCGTCCCCTAACCCTAACCCTAGCCCGAACCCTAACCCTAAACTTTCCCCGAAGCCTGACCCTCACCCGTCCCCTAATCCTAACCCGTACGCTAACACAAACCCGCGTCCTCACACGCACGCTCCCCCTAAAGCGTTGCCGTACCCTCACCTGGACCCTAAACCGTCCCCGTCCCCTAACCCTAACCCTAGCCCGAACCCTATCCCTAACCCTTCCCCGAAGCCTGACCCTACCCGTCCCCTAATCCTAACACGTACGCTAACACTAACCCGCGCCCTCACACGCACGCTCCCCATAAAGCGTTGCCGTACCCTCACCTGGACCCTAAACCGTCCCCGTCCCCTAACCCTAACCCTAGCCCGAACCCTAACCCTAACACTTCCCCGAAGCCTGACCCTCACCCGTCCCCTAATCCTAACCCGTACGCTAACACTAACCCACGCCCTCACACGCACGCTCCCCCTAAAGCGTTGCCGTACCCTCACCTGGACCCTAAACCGTCCCCGTCCCCTAACCCTAACCCTAGCCCGAACCCTAACCCTAACCTTTCCCCGAAGCCTGACCCTCACCCGTCCCCTAATCCTAACCCGTACGCTAACACTAACCCGCGCCCTCACACGCACGCTCCCCCTAAAGCGTTGCCGTACCCTCACCTGGACCCTAAACCGTCCCCGTCCCCTAACCCTAACCCTAGCCCGAACCCTAACCCTGACCCTTCCCCGAAGCCTGACCCTCACCCGTGCCCTAATCCTAACCCGTACGCTAACACTAACCCGCACCCTCACACGCACGCTCCCCCTAAAGCGTTGCTGTACCCTCACCTGGACCCTAAACCGTCCCCGTCACCTAACCCTAACCCTAGCCCGAACCCTAACCCTGACCCATCCCCGAAGCCTGACCCTCACGCGTCCCCTAATCCTAACACGGACGCTAACACTAACCCGCGCCCTCACACGCACGCTCCCCCTAAAGCGTTGCCGTACCCTCACCTGGACCCTAAACCGTCCCCGTCCCCTAACCCTAACCCTAGCCCGAACCCTAACCCTAACCCTTCCCCGAAGCCTGACCCTCACCCGTCCCCTAATCCTAACCCGTACGCTAACACTAACCCGCGCCCAGACACGCACGCTCCCCCTAAAGCGTTGCCGTACCCTCACCTGGACCCTAAACCGTCCCCGTCCCCTAACCCTAACCCTAGCCCGAACCCTAACCCTAACCCTTCCCCGAAGCCTGACCCTCACCCGTCCCCTAATCCTAACCCGTACGCTAACACTAACCCGCGCCCTCACACGCACGCTCCCCCTAAAGCGTTGCCGTACCCTCACCTGGACCCTAAACCGTCCCCGTCCCCTAACCCTAACCCTAGCCCGAACCCTAACCCTAACCTTTCCCCGAAGCCTGACCCTCACCCGTCCCCTAATCCTAACCCGTACGCTAACACTAACCCGCGCCCTCACACGCACGCTCCCCCTAAAGCGTTGCCGTACCCTCACCTGGACCCTAAACCGTCCCCGTCACCTAACCCTAACCCTAGCCCGAACCCTAACCCTGACCCTTCCCCGAAGCCTGACCCTCACCCGTCCCCTAATCCTAACACGTACGCTAACACTAACCCGCGCCCTCACACGCACGCTCCCCCTAAAGCGTTGCCGTACCCTCACCTGGACCCTAAACCGTCCCCGTCACCTAACCCTAACCCTAGCCCGAACCCTAACCCTGAACCAACCCCGAAGCCTGACCCTCACCCGTCCACTAAACCTAACCCGTACGCTAACACTAACCCGCGCCCTCACACGCACGCTCCCCCTAAAGCGTTGCCGTACCCTCACCTGGACCCTAAACCGTCCCCGTCCCCTAACCCTAACCGTAGCCCGAACCCTAACCCTGACCCTTCCCCGAAGCCTGACCCTCACCCGTCCCCTAATCCTAACCCGTACGCTAACACTAACCCGCGTCCTCACACGCACGCTCCCCCTAAAGCGTTGCCGTACCCTCACCTGGACCCTAAACCGTCCCCGTCCCCTAACCCTAACCCTAGCCCGAACCCTAACCCTAAACTTTCCCCGAAGCCTGACCCTCACCCGTCCCCTAATCCTAACCCGTACGCTAACACAAACCCGCGTCCTCACACGCACGCTCCCCCTAAAGCGTTGCCGTACCCTCACCTGGACCCTAAACCGTCCCCGTCCCCTAACCCTAACCCTAGCCCGAACCCTATCCCTAACCCTTCCCCGAAGCCTGACCCTACCCGTCCCCTAATCCTAACCCGTACGCTAACACTAACCCGCGCCCTCACACGCACGCTCCCCCTAAAGCGTTGCCGTACCCTCACCTGGACCCTAAACCGTCCCCGTCCCCTAACCCTAACCCTAGCCCGAACCCTAACCCTAACCTTTCCCCGAAGCCTGACCCTCACCCGTCCCCTAATCCTAACCCGTACGCTAACACTAACCCGCGCCCAGACACGCACGCTCCCCCTAAAGCGTTGCCGTACCCTCACCTGGACCCTAAACCGTCCCCGTCCCCTAACCCTAACCCTAGCCCGAACCCTAACCCTAACCCTTCCCCGAAGCCTGACCCTCACCCGTCCCCTAATCCTAACCCGTACGCTAACACTAACCCGCGCCCTCACACGCACGCTCCCCCTAAAGCGTTTGCCGTACCCTCACCTGGACCCTAAACCGTCCCCGTCACCTAACCCTAACCCTAGCCCGAACCCTAACCCTGACCCTTCCCCGAAGCCTGACCCTCACCCGTCCCCTAATCCTAACCCGTACGCTAACACTAACCCGCGCCCTCACACGCACGCTCCCCCTAAAGCGTTGCCGTACCCTCACCTGGACCCTAAACCGTCCCCGTCCCCTAACCCTAACCCTAGCCTGAACCCTAACCCTAATCTTTCCCCGAAGCCTGACCCTCACGCTTCCCCTAATCCTAACCCGGACGCTAACACTAACCCGCGCCCTCACACGCACGCTCCCCCTAAAGCGTTGCCGTACCCTCACCTGGACCCTAAACCGTCCCCGTCCCCTAACCCTAACCCTAGCCCGAACCCTAACCCTAACCCTTCCCCGAAGCCTGACCCTCACCCGTCCCCTAATCCTAACACGTACGCTAACACTAACCCGCGCCCTCACACGCACGCTCCCCCTAAAGCGTTGCCGTACCCTCACCTGGACCCTAAACCGTCCCCGTCCCCTAACCCTAACCCTAGCCCGAACCCTAACCCTAACCCTTCCCCGAAGCCTGACCCTCACCCGTCCCGTAATCCTAACCCGTACGCTAACACTAACCCGCGCCCTCACACGCACGCTCCCCCTAAAGCGTTGCCGTACCCTCACCTGGACCCTAAACCGTCCCCGTCCCCTAACCCTAACCCTAGCCCGAACCCTAACCCTGACCCTTCCCCGAAGCGTGACCCTCACCCGTCCCCTAATCCTAACCCGTACGCTAACACTAACCCACGCCCTCACACGCACGCTCCCCCTAAAGCGTTGCCGTACCCTCACCTGGACCCTAAACCGTCCCCGTCCCCTAACCCTAACCCTAGCCCGAACCCTAACCCTGACCCTTCCCTGAAGCCTGACCCTCACCCGTCCCCTAATCCTAACCCGTACGCTAACACTAACCCACGCCCTCACACGCACGCTCCCCTTAAAGCGTTGCCGTACCCTCACCTGGACCCTAAACCGTCCCCGTCCCCTAACCCTAACCCTAGCCCGAACCCTAACCCTAACCTTTCCCCGAAGCCTGACCCTCACCCGTCCCCTAATCCTAAACCGTACGCTAACACAAACCCGCGTCCTCACACACATGCTCTCCTTAAAGCGTTGCCGTACCTTCACCTGGACCCTAAACCGTCCCCGTCCCCTAACCCTAACCCTAGCCCGAACCCTAACCCTAACCCTTCCCCGAAGCCTGACCCTCACCCGTCCCCTAATCCTAACCCGTACGCTAACACTAACCCGCGCCCTCACACGCACGCTCCCCCTAAAGCGTTGCCGTACCCTCACCTGGACCCTAAACCGTTCCCGTCTCCTAACCCTAACCCTAGCCCGAACCCTAACCCTAACCCTTCCCCGAAGCCTGACCCTCACCCGTCCCCTAATCCTAACCTGTACGCTAACACTAACCCGGGCCCTCACACGCACGCTCCCCCTAAAGCGTTGCCGTACCCTCACCTGGACCCTAAACCGTCCCCGTCCCCTAACCCTAACCCTAACCCGAACCTTAACCCTAACCCTTCCCCGAAGCCTGACCCTCACCCGTCCCCTAATCCTAACCCGTACGCTAACACTAACCTGTGCCCTCACACGCACGCTCCCCCTAAAGCGTTGCCGTACCCTCACCTGGACCCTAAACCGTCCCCGTCCCCTAACCCTAACCCTAGCCCGAACCCTAACCCTGACCCTTCCCCGAAGCCTGACCCTCACCCGTCCCCTAATCCTAACCCGTACGCTAACACTAACCCGCGCCCTCACACGCACGCTCCCCCTAAAGTGTTGCCGTACCCTCACCTGGACCCTAAACCGTCCCCGTCTCCTAACCCTAACACTAGCCCGAACCCTAACCCTTACCCGAAGCCTGACCCTCACCCGTCCCCTAATCCTAACCCGTACGCTAACACTAACCCGTGCCCTCACACGCACGCTCCCCCTAAAGCGTTGCCGTACCCTCACCTGGACCCTAAATCGTCCCCGTCACCTAACCCTAACCCTAGCCCGAACCCTAACCCTAACCCTTCCCCGAAGCCTGACCCTCACCCGTCCCCTAATCCTAACCCGTACGCTAACACTAACCCGCGCCCTCACACGCACGCTCCCCCAAAGCGTTGCCGTACCCTCACCTGGACCCTAAACCGTCCCCGTCCCCTAACCCTAACACTAGCCCAAACCCTAACCCTAACCCTTCCCCGAAGCCTGACCCTCACCCGTCCCCTAATCCTAACCCGTACGCTAACACTAACCCGCGCCCTCACACGCACGCTCCCCCTAAAGCGTTGCCGTACCCTCACCTGGACCCTAAACCGTCCCCGTCCCCTAACCCTAACCCTAGCCCGAACACTAACCCTGACCCTTCCCCGAAGCCTGACCCTCACCCGTCCCCTAATCCTAACCCGTACGCTAAAACTAACCCACGCCCTCACACGCACGCCCCCCCTAAAGCGTTGCCGTACCCTCACCTGGACCCTAAACCGTCCCCGTCCCCTAACCCTAACCCTAGCCCGAACCCTAACCCTGACCCTTCCCCGAAGCCTGACCCTCACCCGTCCCCTAATCCTAACCCGTACGCTAACACTAACCCGTGCCCTCACACGCACGCTCCCCCTAAATCGTTGCCGTACCCTCACCTGGACCCTAAACCGTCCCCGTCACCTAACCCTAACCCTAGCCCGAACCCTAACCCCGACCCTTCCCCGAAGCCTGACCCTCACCCGTGCCCTAATCCTAACCCGTACGCTAACACTAACCCGCACCCTCACACGCACGCTCCCCCTACAGCGTTGCCATACACTCACCTGGACCCTAAACCGTCCCCGTCACCTAACCCTAACCCTAGCCCGAACCCTAACCCTGACCCTTCCCCGAAGCCTGACCCTCACCCGTCCCCTAATCCTAACCCGTACGCTAACACTAACCCACGCCCTCACACGCACGCTCCCCCTAAAGCGTTGCCGTACCCTCACCTGGACCCTAAACCGTCCCCGTCCCCTAACCCTAACCCTAGCCCGAACCCTAACCCTAACCCTTCCCCGAAGCCTGACCCTCACCCGTCCCCTAATCCTAACCCGTACGCTATCACTAACCCGCGCCCTCACACGCACGCTCCCCCTAAAGCGTTGCCGTACCCTCACCTGCACCCTAAACCGTCCCCGTCCCCTAACCCTAACCCTAGCCCGAACCCTAACCCTGACCCTTCCCCGAAGTCTGACCCTCACCCGTCCCCTAATCCTAACCCGTACGCTAACACTAACCCGGGCCCTCACACGCACGCTCGCCCTAAAGCATTGCCGTACCCTCACCTGGACCATAAACCGTCCCCGTCCCCTAACCCTAACCGTAGCCCGAACCCTAACCCTGACCCTTCCCCGAAGCCTGACCCTCACCCGTCCCCTAATCCTAACCCGTACGCTAACACTAAGCCGCGCCCTCACACGCACGCTCCCCCTAAAGCGTTGCCGTACCCTCACCTGGACCCTAAACCGTCCCCGTCCCCTAACCCTAACCCTAGCCCGAACCCTAACCCTGACCCTTCCCCGAAGCCTGACCCTCACCCGTCCCCTAATCCTAACCCGTACGCTAACACTAACCCGCGCCCTCACACGCACACTCCCCCTAAAGCGTTGCCGTACCCTCACCTGGACCCTAAACCGTCCCCGTCCCCTAACCCTAACCCTAGCCCGAACCCTAACCCTAACCCTTCCCCGAAGCCTGACCCTCACCCGTCCCCTAATCCTAACCCGTACGCTAACACTAACCAGCACCCTCACACGCACGCTCCCCCTAAAGCGTTGCCGTACCCTCACCTGGACCCTAAACCGTCCCCGTCCCCTAACCCTAACCCTAGCCCGAACCCTAACCCTGACCCTTCCCCGAAGCCTGACCCTCACCCGTCCCCTAATCCTAACCCGTACGCTAACACTAACCCGCGCCCTCACACGCACGCTCCCCCTAAAGCGTTGCAGTACCCTCACCTGGACCCTAAACCGTCCCCGTCCCCTAACCCTAAACCTAGCCCGAACCCTAACCCTGACCCTTCCCCGAAGCCTGACCCTCACCCGTCCCCTAATCCTAACCAGTACGCTAACACTAACCAGCGCCCTCACACGCACGCTCCCCCTAAAGCGTTGCCGTACCCTCACCTGGACCCTAAACCGTCCCCGTCCCCTAACCCTAACACTAGCCCAAACCCTAACCCTAACCCTTCCCCGAAGCCTGACCCTCACCCGTCCCCTAATCCTAACCCGTACGCTAACACTCACCCGCGCCCTCACACGCACGCTCCCCCTAAAGCGTTGCCGTACCCTCACCTGGACCCTAAACCGTCCCCGTCCCCTAACCCTAACCCTAGCCCGAACACTAACCCTGACCCTTCCCCGAAGCCTGACCCTCACCCGTCCCCTAATCCTAAACCGTACGCTAAAACTAACCCACGCCCTCACACGCACGCCCCCCCTAAAGCGTTGCCGTACCCTCACCTGGACCCTAAACCGTCCCCGTCCCCTAACCCTAACCCTAGCCCGAACCCTAACCCTGACCCTTCCCCGAAGCCTGACCCTCACCCGTCCCCTAATCCTAACCCGTACGCTAACACTAACCCGTGCCCTCACACGCACGCTCCCCCTAAATCGTTGCCGTACCCTCACCTGGACCCTAAACCGTCCCCGTCACCTAACCCTAACCCTAGCCCAAACCCTAACCCCGACCCTTCCCCGAAGCCTGACCCTCACCCGTGCCCTAATCCTAACCCGTACGCTAACACTAACCCGCACCCTCACACGCACGCTCCCCCTACAGCGTTGCCGTACCCTCACCTGGACCCTAAACCTTCCCCGTCACCTAACCCTAACCCTAGCCCGAACCCTAACCCTGACCCTTCCCCTAAGCCTGACCCTCACCCGTCCCCTAATCCTAACCCGTACGCTAACACTAACCCGCGCCCTCACACGCACGCTCCCCCTAAAGCGTTGCCGTACCCTCACCTGGACCCTAAACCGTCCCCGTCCCCTAACCCTAACCCTAGCCCGAACCCTAACCCTAACCCTTCCCCGAAGCCTGACCCTCACCCGTCCCCTAATCCTAACCCGTATGCTATCACTAACCCGCGCCCTCACACGCACGCTCCCCCTAAAGCGTTGCCGTACCCTCACCTGGACCCTAAACCGTCCCCGTCCCCTAACCCTAACCCTAGCCCGAACCCTAACCCTGACCCTTCCCCGAAGCCTGACCCTCACCCGTCCCCTAATCCTAACCCGTACGCTAACACTAACCCGGGCCCTCACACGCACGCTCCCCCTAAAGCGTTGCCGTACCCTCACCTGGACCATAAACCGTCCCCGTCCCCTAACCCTAACCGTAGCCCGAACCCTAACCCTGACCCTTCCCCGAAGCCTGACCCTCACCCGTCCCCTAATCCTAACCCGTACGCTAACACTAAGCCGCGCCCTCACACGCACGCTCCCCCTAAAGCGTTGCCGTACCCTCACCTGGACCCTAAACCGTCCCCGTCCCCTAACCCTAACCCTAGCCCGAACCCTAACCCTGACCCTTCCCCGAAGCCTGACCCTCACCCGTCCCCTAATCCTAACCCGTACGCTAACACTAACCCGCGCCCTCACACGCACGCTCCCCCTAAAGCGTTGCCGTACCCTCACCTGGACCCTAAACCGTCCCCGTCCCCTAACCCTAACCCTAGCCCGAACCCTAACCCTAACCCTTCCCCGAAGCCTGACCCTCACCCGTCCCCTAATCCTAACCCGTACGCTAACACTAACCCGCACCCTCACACGCACGCTCCCCCTAAAGCGTTGCCGTACCCTCACCTGGACCCTAAACCGTCCCCGTCCCCTAACCCTAAACCTAGCCCGAACCCTAACCCTGACCCTTCCCCGAAGCCTGACCCTCACCCGTCCCCTAATCCTAACCCGTACGCTAACACTAACCCGTGCCCTCACACGCACGCTCCCCCTAAAGCGTTGCCGTACCCTCACCTGGACCCTAAACCGTCCCCGTCCCCTAACCCTAACCCTAGCCCGAACCCTAACCCTGACCCTTCCCCGAAGCCTGACCCTCACCCGTCCCCTAATCCTAACCCGTACGCTAACACTAACCCGCGCCCTCACACGCACGCTCCCCCTAAAGCGTTGCCGTACCCTCACCTGGACCCTAAACCGTCCCCTAACCCTAACCCTAACCCTAGCCCGAACCCTAACCCTGACCCTTCCCCGAAGCCTGACCCTCACCCGTCCCCTAATCCTAAACCGTACGCTAACACTAACCCGCGCCCTCACATGCACGCTCCCCCTAAAGCGTTGCCGTACCCTCACCTGGACCCTAAACCGTCCCCGTCCCCTAACCCTAACCCTAGCCCGAACCCTAACCCTAACCCTTCCCCGAAGCCTGACCCTCACCCGTCCCCTAATCCTAACCCGTACGCTAACACTAACCCACACCCTCACACGCACGCTCCCCCTAAAGCGTTGCCGTACCCTCACCTGGACCCTAAACCGTCCCCGTCCCCTAACCCTAACCCTAGCCCGAACCCTAACCCTAACCTTTCCCCGAAGCCTGACCCTCACCCGTCCCCTAATCCTAAACCGTACGCTAACAAAAACCCGCGTCCTCACACACATGCTCCCCTTAAAGCGTTGCCGTACCTTCACCTGGACCCTAAACCGTCCCCGTCCCCTAACCCTAACCCTAGCCCGAACCCTAACCCTAACCCTTCCCCGAAGCCTGACCCTCACCCGTCCCCTAATCCTAACCCGTACGCTAACACTAACCCGCGCCCTCACACGCACGCTCCCCCTAAAGCGTTGCCGTACCCTCACCTGGACCCTAAACCGTCCCCGTCCCCTAACCCTAACCCTAGCCCGAACCCTAACCCTAACCCTTCCCCGAAGCCTGACCCTCAACCGTCCCCTAATCCTAACCCGTACGCTAACACTAACCCGGGCCCTCACACGCACGCTCCCCCTAAAGCGTTGCCGTACCCTCACCTGGACCCCAAACCGTCCCCGTCAAATAACCCTAACCCTAGCCCGAACCATAACCCTGACCCTTCCCCGAAGCCTGACCCTCACCCGTCCCCTAATCCTAACCCGTACGCTAACACTAACCCGTGCCCACACACGCACGCTCCCCCTAAAGCGTTGCCGTACCCTCACCTGGACCCTAAACCGTCCCCGTCACCTAACCCTAACCCTAGCCGGAACCCTAACCCTGACCCTTCCCCGAAGCCTGACCCTCACCCGTGCCCTAATCCTAACACGTACGCTAACACTAACCCGCACCCTCACACGCACGCTCCCCCTACAGCGTTGCCGTACCCTCACCTGGACCCTAAACCGTCCCCGTCACCTAACCCTAACCCTAGCCCGAACCCTAACCCTGACCCTTCCCCGAAGCCTGACCCTCACCCGTCCCCTAATCCTAACCCGTACGCTAACACTAACCCACGCCCTCACACGCTCGCTCCCCCTAAAGCGTTGCCGTACCCTCACCTGGACCCTAAACCGTCCCCGTCCCCTAACCCTAACCCTAGCCCGAACCCTAACCCTGACCCTTCCCTGAAGCCTGACCCTCACCCGTCCCCTAATCCTAACCCGTACGCTAACACTAACCCACGCCCTCACACGCACGCTCCCCCTAAAGCCTTGCCGTACCCTCACCAGGACCCTAAACCGTCCCCGTCCCCTAACCCTAACGCTAGCCCGAACCCTAACCCTAACCTTTCCCCGAAGCCTGACACTCACCCGTCCCCTAATCCTAAACCGTACGCTAACACAAACCCGCGTCCTCACACACATGCTCCCCTTAAAGCGTTGCCGTACCTTCACCTGGACCCTAAACCGTCCCCGTCCCCTAACCCTAACCCTAGCCCGAACCCTAACCCTAACCCTTCCCCGAAGCCTGACCCTCACCCGTCCCCTAATCCTAACCCGTACGCTAACACTAACCTGCGCCCTCACACGCACGCTCCCCCTAAAGTGTTGCCGTACCCTCACCTGGACCCTAAACCGTCCCCGTCCCCTAATCCTAAACCTAGCCCGAACCCTAACCCTGACACTTCCCCGAAGCCTGACCCTCACCCGTCCCCTAATCCTAACCCGTACGCTAACACTAACCCGTGCCCTCACACGCACGCTCCCCCTAAAGCGTTGCCGTACCCTCACCTGGACCCTAAACCGTCCCCGTCACCTAACCCTAACCCTAGCCGGAACTGTAACCCTGACCCTTCCCCGAAGCCTGACCCTCACCCGTGCCCTAATCCTAACCCGTACGCTAACACTAACCCGCACCCTCACACGCACGCTCCCCCTACAGCGTTGCCGTACCCTCACCTGGACCCTAAACCGTCCCCGTCACCTAACCCTAACCCTAGCCCGAACCCTAACCCTGACCCTTCCCCGAAGCCTGACCCTCACCCGTCCCCTAATCCTAACCCGTACGCTAACACTAACCCGCGCCCTCACATGCACGCTCCCCCTAAAGCGTTGCCGTACCCTCACCTGGAGCATAAACCGTCCCCGTCCCCTAACCCTAACCGTAACCCGAACCCTAACCCTGACCCTTCCCCGAAGCCTGACCCTCACCCGTCCCCTAATCCTAACGCGTACGCTAACACTAAGCCGCGCCCTCACACGCACGCTCCCCCTAAAGCGTTGCCGTACCCTCACCTGGACCCTAAACCGTCCCCGTCCCCTAACCCTAACCCTAGCCCGAACCCTAACCCTGACCCTTCCCCGAAGCCTGACCCTCACCCGTCCCCTAATCCTAACCCGTACGCTAACACTAACCCGCGCCCTCACACGCACGCTCCCCCTAAAGCGTTGCCGTACCCTCACCTGGACCCTAAACCGTCCCCGTCCCCTAACCCTAACCCTAGCCCGAACCCTAACCCTGACTCTTCCCCGAAGCCTGACCCTCACCCGTCCCCTAATCCTAACCCGTACGCTAACACTAATCCGCACCCTCACACGCACGGTCCCCCTAAAGCGTTGCCGTACCCTCACCTGGACCCTAAACCGTCCCCGTCCCCTAACCCTAACCCTAGCCTGAACCCTAACCCTGACCCTTCCCCGAAGCCTGACCCTCACCCGTCCCCTAATCCTAACCCGTACGCTAACACTAACCCGCGCCCTCACACGCACGCTCCCTCTAAAGCGTTGCCGTACCCTCACCTGGACCCTAAACCGTCCCCGTCCCCTAACCCTAACCCTAGCCCGAACCCTAACCCTGACCCTTCCCCGAAGCCTGACCCTCACCCGTCCCCTAATCCTAACCCGTACGTTAACACTAACCCGCGCCCTCCCACGCACGCTCCCCCTAAAGCGTTGCCGTACCGTCACCTGGACCCTAAACCGTCCCCGTCCCCTAACCCGAACCCTAGCCCGAAACCTAACCCTGACCCTTCCCCGAAGCCTGACCCTCACCCGTCCCCTAATCCTAACCCGTACGCTAACACTAACCCGCGCCCTCACACGCACGTTCCCCCTAAAGCGTTGCCGTACCCTCACCTGGACCCTAAACCGTCCCCGTCCCCTAACCCTAACCCTAGCCCGAACCCTAACCCTAACCCTTCCCCGAAGCCTGACCCTCACCCGTCCCCTAATCCTAACCCGTACGCTAACACTAACCCGCACCCTCACACGCACGCTCCCCCTAAAGCGTTGCCGTACCCTCACCTGGACCCTAAACCGTCCCCGTCCCCTAACCCTAAACCTAGCCCGAACCCTAACCCTGACCCTTCCCCGAAGCCTGACCCTCACCCGTCCCCTAATCCTAACCCGTACGCTAACACTAACCCGCGCCCTCACACGCACGCTCCCCCTAAAGCGTTGCCGTACCCTCACCTGGACCCTAAACCGTCCCCGTCCCCTAACCCTAACCCTAGCCCGAACCCTAACCCTGACCCTTCCCCGAAGCCTGACCCTCACCCGTCCCCTAATCCTAACCCGTACGCTAACACTAACCCACGCCCTCACACGCACGCTCCCCCTAAAGCGTTGCCGTACCCTCACCTGGACCCTAAACCGTCCCCGTCCCCTAACCCTAACCCTAGCCCGAACCCTAACCCTGACCCTTCCCTGAATCCTGACCCTCACCCGTCCCCTAATCCTAACCCGTACGCTAACACTAACCCACGCCCTCACACGCACGCTCCCCCTAAAGCGTTGCCGTACCCTCACCTGGACCCTAAACCGTCCCTGTCCCCTAACCCTAACCCTAGCCCGAACCCTAACCCTAACCTTTCCCCGAAGCCTGACCCTCACCCGTCCCCTAATCCTAAACCGTACGCTAACACAAACCCGCGTTCTCACACACATGCTCCCCTTAAAGCGTTGCCGTACCTTCACCTGGACCCTAAACCGTCCCCGTCCCCTAACCCTAACCCTAGCCCGAACCCTAACCCTAACCCTTCCCCGAAGCCTGACCCTCACCCGTCCCCTAATCCTAACCCGTACGCTAACACTAACCCGCGCCCTCACACGCACGCTCCCCCTAAAGCGTTGCCGTACCCTCACCTGGACCCTAAACCGTCCCCGTCCCCTAACCCTCACCCTAGCCCGAACCCTAACCCTAACCCTTCCCCGAAGCCTGACCCTCACCCGTCCCCTAATCCTAACCCGTACGCTAACACTAACCCGGGCCCTCACACGCACGCTCCCCCTAAAGGGTTGCCGTACCCTCACCTGGACCCTAAACCGTCCCCGTCCCCTAACCCTAAACCTAGCCCGAACCCTAACCCTGACCCTTCCCCGAAGCCTGACCCTCACCCGTCCCCTAATCCTAACCCGTACGCTAACACTAACCCGGGCCCTCACACGCACGCTCCACCTAAAGCGTTGCCGTACCCTCACCTGGACCCTAAACCGTCCCCGTCCCCTAACCCTAACCCTAGCCCGAACACTAACCCTGACCCTTCCCCGAAGCCTGACCCTCACCCGTCCCCTAATCCTAAACCGTACGCTAAAACTAACCCACGCCCTCACACGCACGCCCCCCCTAAAGCGTTGCCGTACCCTCACCTGGACCCTAAACCGTCCCCGTCCCCTAACCCTAACCCTAGCCCGAACCCTAACCCTGACCCTTCCCCGAAGCCTGACCCTCACCCGTCCCCTAATCCTAACCCGTACGCTAACACTAACCCGTGCCCTCACACGCACGCTCCCCCTAAATCGTTGCCGTACCTTCACCTGGACCCTAAACCGTCCCCGTCACCTAACCCTAACCCTAGCCCGAACCCTAACCCCGACACTTCCCCGAAGCCCGACCCTCACCCGTGCCCTAATCCTAACCCGTACGCTAACACTAACCCACGCCCTCACACGCACGCTCCCCCTAAAGCGTTGCCGTACCCTCACCTGGACCCTAAACCGTCCCCGTCCCCTAACCCTAACCCTAGCCCGAACCCTAACCCTAACCCTTCCCCGAAGCCTGACCCTCACCCGTCCCCTAATCCTAACCCGTACGCTATCACTAACCCGCGCCCTCACACGCACGCTCCCCCTAAAGCGTTGCCGTACCCTCACCTGGACCCTAAACCGTCCCCGTCCCCTAACCCTAACCCTAGCCCGAACCCTAACCCTGACCCTTCCCCGAAGCCTGACCCTCACCCGTCCCCTAATCCTAACCCGTACGCTAACACTAACCCGGGCCCTCACACGCACGCTCCCCCTAAAGCGTTGCCGTACCCTCACCTGGACCATAAACCGTCCCCGTCCCCTAACCCTAACCGTAGCCCGAACCCTAACCCTGACCCTTCCCCGAAGCCTGACCCTCACCCGTCCCCTAATCCTAACCCGTACGCTAACACTAAGCCGCGCCCTCACACGCACGCTCCCCCTAAAGCGTTGCCGTACCCTCACCTGGACCCTAAACCGTCCCCGTCCCCTAACCCTAACCCTAGCCCGAACCCTAACCCTGAACCTTCCCCGAAGCCTGACCCTCACCCGTCCCCTAATCCTAACCCGTACGCTAACACTAACCTGCGCCCTCACACGCACGCTCCCCCTAAAGTGTTGCCGTACCCTCACCTGGACCCTAAACCGTCCCCGTCCCCTAACCCTAACCCTAGCCCGAACCCTAACCCTAACCCTTCCCCGAAGCCTGACCCTCACCCGTCCCCTAATCCTAACCCGTACGCTAACACTAACCCGCACCCTCACACGCACGCTCCCCCTAAAGCGTTGCCGTACCCTCACCTGGACCCTAAACCGTCCCCGTCCCCTAACCCTAAACCTAGCCCGAACCCTAACCCTGACCCTTCCCCGAAGCCTGACCCTCACCCGTCCCCTAATCCTAACCCGTACGCTAACACTAACCCACGCCCTCACACGCACGCTCCCCCTAAAGCGTTGCAGTACCCTCACGTTGACCCTAAACCGTCCCCGTCCCCTAACCCTAACCCTAGCCCGAACCCTAACCCTGACCCTTCCCCGAAGCCTGACCCTCACCCGTCCCCTAATCCTAACCCGTACGCTAACACTAACCCGCGCCCTCACACGCACGCTCCCCCTAAAGCGTTGCCGTACCCTCACCTGGACCCTAAACCGTCCCCGTCCCCTAACCCTAACCCTAGCCCGAACCCTAACCCTGACCCTTCCCCGAAGCCTGACCCTCACCCGTCCCCTAATCCTAACCCGTACGCTAACACTAACCCGCGCCCTCACATGCACGCTCCCCCTAAAGCGTTGCCGTACCCTCACCTGGACCCTAAACCGTCCCCGTCCCCTAACCCTAACCCTAGCCCGAACCCTAACCCTAACCCTTCCCCGAAGCCTGACCCTCACCCGTCCCCTAATCCTAACCCGTACGCTAACACTAACCCACGCCCTCACACGCACGCTCCCCCTAAAGCGTTGCAGTACCCTCACGTTGACCCTAAACCGTCCCCGTCCCCTAACCCTAACCCTAGCCCGAACCCTAACCCTGACCCTTCCCCGAAGCCTGACCCTCACCCGTCCCCTAATCCTAACCCGTACGCTAACACTAACCCGCGCCCTCACACGCACGCTCCCCCTAAAGCGTTGCCGTACCCTCACCTGGACCCTAAACCGTCCCCGTCCCCTAACCCTAACCCTAGCCCGAACCCTAACCCTGACCCTTCCCCGAAGCCTGACCCTCACCCGTCCCCTAATCCTAACCCGTACGCTAACACTAACCCGCGCCCTCACATGCACGCTCCCCCTAAAGCGTTGCCGTACCCTCACCTGGACCCTAAACCGTCCCCGTCCCCTAACCCTAACCCTAGCCCGAACCCTAACCCTAACCCTTCCCCGAAGCCTGACCCTCACCCGTCCCCTAATCCTAACCCGTACGCTAACACTAACCCACGCCCTCACACGCACGCTCCCCCTAAAGCGTTGCCGTACCCTCACCTGGACCCTAAACCGTCCCCGTCCCCTAACCCTAACCCTAGCCCGAACCCTAACCCTAACCTTTCCCCGAAGCCTGACCCTCACCCGTCCCCTAATCCTAAACCTTACGCTAACAAAAACCCGCGTCCTCACACACATGCTCCCCTTAAAGCGTTGCCGTACCTTCACCTGGACCCTAAACCGTCCCCGTCCCCTAACCCTAACCCTAGCCCGAACCCTAACCCTAACCCTTCCCCGAAGCCTGACCCTCACCCGTCCCCTAATCCTAACCCGTACGCTAACACTAACCCGCGCCCTCACACGCACGCTCCCCCTAAAGCGTTGCCGTACCCTCACCTGGACCCTAAACCGTCCCCGTCCCCTAACCCTAACCCTAGCCCGAACCCTAACCCTAACCCTTCCCCGAAGCCTGACCCTCACCCGTCCCCTAATCCTAACCCGTACGCTAACACTAACCCGGGCCCTCACACGCACGCTCCCCCTAAAGCGTTGCCGTACCCTCACCTGGACCCCAAACCGTCCCCGTCAAATAACCCTAACCCTAGCCCGAACCCTAACCCTGACCCTTCCCCGAAGCCTGACCCTCACCCGTCCCCTAATCCTAACCCGTACGCTAACACTAACCCGTGCCTTCACACGCACGCTCCCCCTAAAGCGTTGCCGTACCCTCACCTGGACCCTAAACCGTCCCCGTCACCTAACCCTAACCCTAGCCGGAACCCTAACCCTGACCCTTCCCCGAAGCCTGACCCTCACCCGTGCCCTAATCCTAACACGTACGCTAACACTAACCCGCACCCTCACACGCACGCTCCCCCTACAGCGTTGCCGTACCCTCACCTGGACCCTAAACCGTCCCCGTCACCTAACCCTAACCCTAGCCCGAACCCTAACCCTGACCCTTCCCCGAAGCCTGACCCTCACCCGTCCCCTAATCCTAACCCGTACGCTAACACTAACCCGCGCCCTCACACGCACGCTCCCCCTAAAGCGTTGCCGTACCCTCACCTGGACCCTAAACCGTCCCCGTCCCCTAACCCTAACCCTAGCCCGAACCCTAACCCTAACCCTTCCCCGAAGCATGACCCTCACCCGTCCCCTAATCCTAACCCGTACGCAAACACTAACCCACGCCCTCACACGCACGCTCCCCCTAAAGCGTTGCCATACCCTCACCTGGACCCTAAACCATCCCCGTCCCCTAACCCTAACCCTAGCCCAAACCCTAACCCTTACCCTTCCCCGAAGGCTGACCCTCACCCGTCCCATAATCCTAACCCGTACGCTAACACTAACCCGCGCCCTCACACGCACGCTCCCCCTAAAGCGTTGCCGTACCCTCACCTGGACCCTAAATCGTCCCCGTCCCGTAACTCTAACGCTAGCCCGAACCCTAACCCTAACCTTTCCCCGAAGCCTGACACTCACCCGTCCCCTAATCCTAAACCGTACGCTAACACAAACCCGCGTCCTCACACACATGCTCCCCTTAAAGCGTTGCCGTACCTTCACCTGGACCCTAAACCGTCCCCGTCCCCTAACCCTAACCCTAGCCCGAACCCTAACCCTAACCCTTCCCCGAAGCCTGACCCTCACCCGTCCCCTAATCCTAACCCGTACGCTAACACTAACCCGCGCCCTCACACGCACGCTCCCCCTAAAGTGTTGCCGTACCCTCACCTGGACCCTAAACCGTCCCCGTCCCCTAATCCTAAACCTAGCCCGAACCCTAACCCTGACACTTCCCCGAAGCCTGACCCTCACCCGTCCCCTAATCCTAACCTGTACGCTAACACTAACCCGTGCCCTCACACGCACGCTCCCCCTAAAGCGTTGCCGTACCCTCACCTGGACCCTAAACCGTCCCCGTCACCTAACCCTAACCCTAGCCGGAACTGTAACCCTGACCCTTCCCCGAAGCCTGACCCTCACCCGTGCCCTAATCCTAACCCGTACGCTAACACTAACCCGCACCCTCACACGCACGCTCCCCCTACAGCGTTGCCGTACCCTCACCTGGACCCTAAACCGTCCCCGTCACGTAACCCTAACCCTAGCCCGAACCCTAACCCTGACCCTTCCCCGAAGCCTGACCCTCACCCGTCCCCTAATCCTAACCCGTACGCTAACACTAACCCGCGCCCTCACACGCACGCTCCCCCTAAAACGTTGCCGTACCCTCACCTGGACCCTAAACCGTCCCCGTCCCCTAACTCTAACCGTAGCCCGAACCCTAACCCTGACCCTTCCCCGAAGCCTGACTCTCACCCGTCCCCTAATCCTAACCCGTACGCTAACACTAACCCACGCCCTCACACGCACGCTCCCCTTAAAGCGTTGCCGTACCCTCACCTGGACCCTAAACCGTCCCCGTCCCCTAACCCTAACCCTAGCCCGAACCCTAACCCTAACCCTTCCCCAAAGCCTGACCCTCACCCGTCCCCTAATCCTAACCCGTACGCTAACACTAACCCGCGCCCTCACACGCACGCTCCCCCTAAAGTGTTGCCGTACCCTCACCTGGACCCTAAACCGTCCCCGTCCCCTAATCCTAAACCTAGCCCGAACCCTAACCCTGACCCTTCCCCGAAGCCTGACCCTCACCCGTCCCCTAATCCTAACCTGTACGCTAACACTAACCCGTGCCCTCACACGCACGCTCCCCCTAAAGCGTTGCCGTACCCTCACCTGGACCCTAAACCGTCCCCGTCACCTAACCCTAACCCTAGCCGGAACTGTAACCCTGACCCTTCCCCGAAGCCTGACCCTCACCCGTGCCCTAATCCTAACCCGTACGCTAACACTAACCCGCACCCTCACACGCACGCTCCCCCTACAGCGTTGCCGTACCCTCACCTGGACCCTAAACCGTCCCCGTCACCTAACCCTAACCCTAGCCCGAACCCTAACCCTGACCCTTCCCCGAAGCCTGACCCTCACCCGTCCCCTAATCCTAACCCGTACGCTAACACTAACCCGCGCCCTCACACGCACGCTCCCCCTAAAACGTTGCCGTACCCTCACCTGGACCCTAAACCGTCCCCGTCCCCTAACTCTAACCGTAGTCCGAACCCTAACCCTGACCCTTCCCCGAAGCCTGACTCTCACCCGTCCCCTAATCCTAACCCGTACGCTAACACTAACCCACGCCCTCACACGCACGCTCCCCTTAAAGCGTTGCCGTACCCTCACCTGGACCCTAAACCGTCCCCGTCCCCTAACCCTAACCCTAGCCCGAACCCTAACCCTAACCTTTCCCCGAAGCCTGACCCTCACCCGTCCCCTAATCCTAACCCGTACGCTAACACAAACCCGCGTCCTCACACGCACGCTCCCCCTAAAGCGTTGCCGTACCCTCACCTGGACCCTAAACCGTCCCCGTCCCCTAACCCTAACCCTAGCCCGAACCCTAACCCTAACCCTTCCCCGAAGCCTGACCCTCACCCGTCCCCTAATCCTAACCCGTACGCTAACACTAACCCGCGCCCTCACACGCACGCTGCCCCTAAAGCGTTGCCGTACCCTCACCTGGACCCTAAACCGTCCCCGTCCCCTAACCCTAACCCTAGCCCGAACCCTAACCCTAACCCTTCCCCGAAGCCGGACCCTCACCCGTCCCCTAATCCTAACCCGTACGCTAACACTAACCTGCGCCCTCACACGCACGCTCCCCCTAAAGCGTTGCCGTACCCTCACCTGGACCCTAAACCGTCCCCGTCCCCTAACCCTAACCCTAGCCCGAACCCTAACCCTGACCCTTCCCCGAAGCCTGACCCTCACCCGTCCCCTAATCCTAACCCGTACGCTAACACTAACCCGTGCCCTCACACGCACGCTCCCCCTAAAGCGTTGCCGTACCCTCACCTGGACCCTAAACCGTCCCCGTCCCCTAACACTAACCCTAGCCCGAACCCTAAACCTGACCCTTCCCCAAAGCCTGACCCTCACCCGTCCCCTAATCCTAACCCGTACGCTAACACTAACCCGCGCCCTCACATGCACGCTCCCCCTAAAGCGTTGCCGTACCCTCACCTGGACCATAAACCGTCCCCGTCCCCTAACCCTAACCGTAACCCGAACCCTAACCCTGACCCTTCCCCGAAGCCTGACCCTCACCCGTCCCCTAATCCTAACCCGTACGCTAACACTAACCCGCGCCCTCACACGCACGCTCCCCCTAAAGCGTTGCCGTACCCTCACCTGGACCCTAAACCGTCCCCGTCCCCTAACCCTAACCCTAGCCCGAACCCTAACCCTGACCCTTCCCCGAAGCCTGACCCTCACCCGTCCCCTAATCCTAACACGTACGCTAACACTAACCCGCGCCCTCACACGCACCCTCCCCCTAAAGCGTTGCCGTACCCTCACCTGGACCCTAAACCGTCCCCGTCCCCTAACCCTAACCCTAGCCCGAACCCTAACCCTGACTCTTCCCCGAAGCCTGACACTCACCCGTCCCCTAATCCTAACCCGTACGCTAACACTAATCCGCACCCTCACACGCACGGTCCCCCTAAAGCGTTGCCGTACCCTCACCTGGACCCTAAACCGTCCCCGTCCCCTAACCCTAACCCTAGCCTGAACCCTAACCCTGACCCTTCCCCGAAGCCTGACCCTCACCCGTCCCCTAATCCTAACCCGTACGCTAACACTAACCCGCGCCCTCACACGCACGCTCCCCCTAAAGCGTTGCCGTACCCTCACCTGGACCCTAAACCGTCCCCGTCCCCTAACCCTAACCCTAGCCCGAACCCTAACACTGACCCTTCCCCGAAGCCTGACCCTCACCCGTCCCCTAATCCTAACCCGTACGTTAACACTAACCCGCGCCCTCACACGCACGCTCCCCCTAAAGCGTTGCCGTACCGTCACCTGGACCCTAAACCGTCCCCGTCCCCTAACCCAAACCCTAGCCCGAAACCTAACCCTGACCCTTCCCCGAAGCCTGACCCTCACCCGTCCCCTAATCCTAACCCGTACGCTAACACTAACCCGCGCCCTCACACGCACGCTCCCCCTAAAGCGTTGCCGTACCCTCACCTGGACCCTAAACCGTCCCCGTCCCCTAACCCTAACCCTAGCCCGAACCCTAACCCTAACCCTTCCCCGAAGCCTGACCCTCACCCGTCCCCTAATCCTAACCCGTACGCTAACACTAACCCGCACCCTCACACGCACGCTCCCCCTAAAGCGTTGCCGTACCCTCACCTGGACCCTAAACCGTCCCCGTCCCCTAACCCTAAACCTAGCCCGAACCCTAACCCTGACCCTTCCCCGAAGCCTGACCCTCACCCGTCCCCTAATCCTAACACGTACGCTAACACTAACCCGCGCCCTCACACGCACGCTCCCCCTAAAGCGTTGCCGTACCCTCACCTGGACCCTAAACCGTCCCCGTCCCCTAACCCTAACCCTAGCCCGAACCCTAACCCTGACTCTTCCCCGAAGCCTGACACTCACCCGTCCCCTAATCCTAACCCGTACGCTAACACTAATCCGCACCCTCACACGCACGGTCCCCCTAAAGCGTTGCCGTACCCTCACCTGGACCCTAAACCGTCCCCGTCCCCTAACCCTAACCCTAGCCTGAACCCTAACCCTGACCCTTCCCCGAAGCCTGACCCTCACCCGTCCCCTAATCCTAACCCGTACGCTAACACTAACCTGCGCCCTCACACGCACGCTCCCCCTAAAGCGTTGCCGTACCCTCACCTGGACCCTAAACCGTCCCCGTCCCCTAACCCTAACCCTAGCCCGAACCCTAACCCTGACCCTTCCCCGAAGCCTGACCCTCACCCGTCCCCTAATCCTAACCCGTACGTTAACACTAACCCGCGCCCTCACACGCACGCTCCCCCTAAAGCGTTGCCGTACCTTCACCTGGACCCTAAACCGTCCCCGTCCCCTAACCCAAACCCTAGCCCGAAACCTAACCCTGACCCTTCCCCGAAGCCTGACCCTCACCCGTCCCCTAATCCTAACCCGTACGCTAACACTAACCCGCGCCCTCACACGCACGCTCCCCCTAAAGCGTTGCCGTACCCTCACCTGGACCCTAAACCGTCCCCGTCCCCTAACCCTAACCCTAGCCCGAACCCTAACCCTAACCCTTCCCCGAAGCCTGACCCTCACCCGTCCCCTAATCCTAACCCGTACGCTAACACTAACCCGCACCCTCACACGCACGCTCCCCCTAAAGCGTTGCCGTACCCTCACCTGGACCCTAAACCGTCCCCGTCCCCTAACCCTAAACCTAGCCCGAACCCTAACCCTGACCCTTTCCCGAAGCCTGACCCTCACCCGTCCCCTAATCCTAACCCGTACGCTAACACTAACCCGCGCCCTCACACGCACGCTCCCCCTAAAGCGTTGCCGTACCCTCACCTGGACCCTAAACCGTCCCCGTCCCCTAACCCTAACCCTAGCCCGAACCCTAACCCTGACCCTTCCCCGAAGCTGACCCTCACCCGTCCCCTAATCCTAACCCGTACGCTAACACTAACCCACGCCCTCACACGCACGCTCCCCCTAAAGCGTTGCCGTACCCTCACCTGGACCCTAAACCGTCCCCGTCCCCTAACCCTAACCCTAGCCCGAACCCTAACCCTGACCCTTCCCTGAAGCCTGACCCTCACCCGTCCCCTAATCCTAACCCGTACGCTAACACTAACCCACGCCCTCACACGCACGCTCCCCCTAAAGCGTTGCCGTACCCTCACCTGGACCCTAAACCGTCCCCGTCCCCTAACCCTAACCCTAGCCCAAACCCTAACCCTAACCCTTCCCCGAAGCCTGACCCTCACCCGTCCCCTAATCCTAACCCGTACGCTAACACTAACCCACGCCCTCACACGCACGCTCCCCCTAAAGCGTTGCCGTACCCTCACCTGGACCCTAAACCATCCCCGTCCCCTAACCCTAACCCTAGCCCGAACCCTAACCCTAACCCTTCCCCGAAGCCTGACCCTCACCCGTCCCCTAATACTAACCCGTACGCTAACACTAACCCGCGCCCTCACACGCACGCTCCCCCTAAAGCGTTGCCGTACCCTCACCTGGACCCTAAACCGTCCCCGTCTCCTAACCCTAACCCTAGCCCGAACCCTAACCCTAACCCTTCCCCGAAGCCTGACCCTCACCCGTCCCCTAATCCTAACCCGTACGCTAACACTAACCCGGGCCCTCACACGCACGCTCCCCCTAAAGCGTTGCCGTACCCTCACCTGGACCCTAAACCGTCCCCGTCCCCTAACTCTAACCCTAGCCCGAACCCTAACCCTGACCCTTCCCCGAAGCCTGACCCTCACCCGTCCCCTAATCCTAACCCGTACGTTAACACTAACCCACGCCCTCACACGCACGCTCCCCCTAAAGCGTTGCCGTACCCTCACCTGGACCCTAAACCGTCCCCGTCCCCTAACCCTAACCCTAGCCCGAACCCTAACCCTGACCCTTCCCTGAAGCCTGACCCTCACCCGTCCCCTAATCCTAACCCGTACGCTAACACTAACCCACGCCCTCACATGCACGCTCCCCCTAAAGCGTTGCCGTACCCTCACCTGGACCCTAAACCGTCCCCGTCCCCTAACCCTAACCCTAGCCCGAACCCTAACCCTAACCTTTCCCCGAAGCCTGACCCTCACCCGTCCCCTAATCCTAACCCGTACGCTAACACTAACCCGGGCCCTCACACCCACGCTCCCCCTAAAGCGTTGCCGTACCCTCACCTGGACCCTAAACAGTCCCCGTCCCCTAACCCTAAACCTAGCCCGAACCCTAACCCTGACCCTTCCCCGAAGCCTGACCCTCACCCGTCCCCTAATCCTAACCCGTACGCTAAAACTAACCCGTGCCCTCACACGCACGCTCCCCCTAAAGCGTTGCCGTACCCTCACCTGGACACTAAACCGTCCCCGTCACCTAACCCTAACCCTAGCCGGAACCCTAACCCTGACCCTTCCCCGAAGCCTGACCCTCACCCGTGCCCTAATCCTAACCCGTACGCTAACACTAACCCGCACCCTCACATGCACGCTCCCCCTACAGCGTTGCCGTACCCTCACCTGGACCCTAAACCGTCCCCGTCACCTAACCCTAACCCTAGCCCGAACCCTAACCCTGACCCTTCCCCGAAGCCTGACCCTCACCCGTCCCCTAATCCTAAACCATACGCTAAAACTAACCCGCGCCCTCACACGCACGCTCCCCCTAAAGCGTTGCCGTACCCTCACCTGGTCCCTAAACCGTCACCGTCCCCTAACCCTAACCCTAGCCCGAACCCTAACCCTGACCCTTCCCCGAAGCCTGACCCTCACCCGTCCCCTAATCCTAACCCGTACGCTAACACTAACCCGCGCCCTCACTCGCACGCTCCCCCTAAAGCGTTGCCGTACCCTCACCTGGACCCTAAACCGTCCCCGTCCCCTAACCCTAACCCTAGCCCGAACCCTAACCCTGACCCTTCCCCGAAGCCTGACCCTCACCCGTCCCCTAATCCTAACCCGTACGCTAACACTAACCCACGCCCTCACACGCACGCTCCCCCTAAAGCGTTGCCGTACCCTCACCTGGACCCTAAACCGTCCCCGTCCCCTAACCCTAACCCTAGCCCGAACCCTAACCCTGACCCTTCCCTGAAGCCTGACCCTCACCCGTCCCCTAATCCTAACCCGTACGCTAACACTAACCCACGCCCTCACACGCACGCTACCCCTAAAGCGTTGCCGTACCCTCACCTGGACCCTAAACCGTCCCCGTCCCCTAACCCTAACCCTAGCCCGAACCCTAACCCTAACCTTTCCCCGAAGCCTGACCCTCACCCGTCCCCTAATCCTAACCCGTACGCTAACACTAACCCGGGCCCTCACACGCACGCTCCCCCTAAAGCGTTGCCGTACCCTCACCTGGATCTTAAACCGTCCCCGTCCCCTAATCCTAAACCAAGCCCGAACCCTAACCCTGACCCTTCCCCGAAGCCTGACCCTCACCCGTCCCCTAATCCTAACCCGTACGCTAACACTAACCCGTGCCCTCACACGCACGCTCCCCCTAAAGCGTTGCCGTACCCTCACCTGGACCCTAAACCGTCCCCGTCACCTAACCCTAACCCTAGCCCGAACCCTAACCCTGACTCTTCCCCGAAGCCTGACCCTCACCCGTGCCCTAATCCTAACCCGTACGCTAACACTAACCCGCACCCTCACACGCACGCTCCACCTACAGCGTTGCCGTACCCTCACCTGGACCCTAAACCGTCCCCGTCCCCTAACCCTAACCCTAGCCCGAACCCTAACCCTGACCCTTCCCCGAAGCCTGACCCTCACCCGTCCCCTAATCCTAAACCATACGCTAAAACTAACCCGCGCCCTCACACGCACGCTCCCCCTAAAGCGTTGCCGTACCCTCACCTGGACGCTAAACCGTCCCCGTCCCCTAACCCTAACCCTAGCCCGAACCCTAACCCTGACCCTTCCCCGAAGCCCGACCCTCACCCGTCCCCTAATCCTAAACCATACGCTAAAAGTAACCCGCGCCCTCACACGCACGCTCCCCCTAAAGCGTTGCCGTACCCTCACCTGGTCCCTAAACCGTCCCCGTCCCCTAACCCTAACCCTAGCCCGAACCCTAACCCTGACCCTTCCCCGAAGCCTGACCCTCACCCGTCCCCTAATCCTAACCCGTACGCTAACACTAACCCGCGCCCTCACACGCACACTCCCCCTAAAGCGTTGCCGTACCCTCACCTGGACCCTAAACCGTCCCCGTCCCCTAACACTAACCGTAGCCCGAACCCTAACCCTGACCCTTCCCCGAAGCCTGACCCACACCCGTCCCCTAATCCTAACCCGTACGCTAACACTAAGCCGCGCCCTCACACGCACGCTCCCCCTAAAGCGTTGCCGTACCCTCACCTGGACCCTAAACCGTCCCCTTCACCTAACCCTAACCCTAGCCCGAACCCTAACCCAGATCCTTCCCCGAAGCCTGACCCTCACCCGTCCCCTAATCCTAACCCGTACGCTAACACTAACCCGCGCCCTCAAACGCACGCTCCCCCTAAAGCGTTGCCGTACCCTCACCTGGACCCTAAACCGTCCCCGTCCCCTAACCCTAACCCTAGCCCGAACCCTAACCCTGACTCTACCCCGAAGCCTGACCCTCACCCGTCCCCTAATCCTAACCCGTACGCTAACACTAATCCGCACCCTCACACACACGCTCCCCCTAAAGCGTTGCCGTAACCTGACCTGGACCCTAAACCGTCCCCGTCCCCTAACCCTAACCCTAGCCTGAACCCTAACCCTGACCCTTCCACGAAGCCTGACCCTCACCAGTCCCCTAATCCTAACCCGTACGCTAACACTAATCCGCGCCCTCACACGCACGCTCCCCCTAAAGCGTTGCCGTACCCTCACCTGGACCCTAAACCGTCCCCGTCCCCTAACCCTAACCCTAGCCTGAACCCTAACCCTGACCCTTCCCCGAAGCCTGACCCTCACCAGTCCCCTAATCCTAACCCGTACGCTAACACTAACCCGCGCCCTCACACGCACGCTCCCCCTAAAGCGTTGCCGTACCCTCACCTGGACCCTAAACCGTCCCCGTCCCCTAAACCTAACCCTAGCCCGAACCATAACCCTAACCTTTCCCCGAAGCCTGACCCTCACCCGTCCCCTAATCCTAACCCGTACGCTAACACTAACCCGCGCCCTCACACGCACGCTCCCCCTAAAGCGTTGCCGTACCCTCACCTGGACCCTAAACCGTCCCCGTCCCCTAACCCTAACCCTAGCCCGAACCCTAACCCTGACCCTTCCCCGAAGCCTGACCCTCACCCGTCCCCTAATCCTAACCCGTACGCTAACACTAACCCGCGCCCTCACACGCACGCTCCCCCTAAAGCGTTGCCGTACCCTCACCTGGACCCTAAACCGTCCCCGTCCCCTAACCCTAACCCTAGCCCGAACCCTAACCCTAACCCTTCCCCGAAGCCTGACACCCGTCCCCTAATCCTAACCCGTACGCTAACACTAACCCGCGCCCTCACACGCACGCTACCCCTAAAGCGTTGCCGTACCCTCACCTGGACCCTAAACCGTCCCCGTCCCCTAACCCTAACCCTAGCCCGAACCCTAACCCTAACCCTTCCCCGAAGCCTGACCCTCAACCGTCGCCTAATCCTAACCCGTACGCTAACACTAACCCGCGCCCTCACACGCACGCTCCCCCTAAAGCGTTGCCGTACCCTCACCTGGACCCTAAACCGTCCCCGTCCCCTAACCCTAACCCTAGCCCGAACCCTAACCCTAACCCTTCCCCGAAGCCTGACCCTCACCCGTCCCCTAATCCTAACCCGTACGCTAACACTAACCCGCGCCCTCACACGCACGCTCCCCCTAAAGCGTTGCCGTACCCTCACCTGGACCCTAAACCGTCCCCGTCCCCTAACCCTAACCCTAGCCCAAACCCTAACCCTAACCCTTCCCCGAAGCCTGACCCTCACCCGTCCCCTAATCCTAACCCGTACGCTAACACTAACCCGCGCCCTCACACGCACGCTCCCCCTAAAGCGTTGCCGTACCCTCACCTGGACCCTAAACCGTCCCCGTCCCCTAACCCTAACCCTAGCCCGAACCCTAACCCTGACCCTTCCCCGAAGCCTGACCCTCACCCGTCCCCTAATCCTAACCCGTACGCTAACACTAACCCACGCCCTCACACGCACGCTCCCCTTAAAGCGTTGCCGTACCCTCACCTGGACCCTAAACCGTCCCCGTCCCCTAACCCTAACCCTAGCCCGAACCCTAACCCTAACCTTTCCCCGAAGCCTGACCCTCACCCGTCCCCTAATCCTAACCCGTACGCTAACACAAACCCGCGTCCTCACACGCACGCTCCCCCTAAAGCGTTGCCGTACCCTCACCTGGACCCTAAACCGTCCCCGTCCCCTAACCCTAACCCTAGCCCGAACCCTAACCCTGACCCTTCCTGAAGCCTGACCCTCACCCGTCCCCTAATCCTAACCCGTACGCTAACACTAACACGCGCCCTCACACGCACGCTCCCCCTAAAGCGTTGCCGTACCCTCACCTGGACCCTAAACCGTCCCCGTCCCCTAACCCTAACCCTAGCCCGAACCCTAACCCTAACCCTTCCCCGAAGCCTGAACCTCACCCGTCCCCTAATCCTAACCCGTACGCTAACACTAACCCGCGCCCTCACACGCACGCTCCCCCTAAAGCGTTGCCGTACCCTCACCTGGACCCTAAACCGTCCCCGTCACCTAACCCTAACCCTAGCCCGAACCCTAACCCTAACCCTTCCCCGAAGCCTGACACTCACCCGTCCCCTAATCCTAACCCGTACGCTAACACTAACCCGCGCCCTCACACGCACGCTCCCCCTAAAGCATTGCCGTACCCTCACCTGGACCCTAAACCGTCCCCGTCCCCTAACCCTAACCCTAGCCCGAACCCTAACCCTAACCCTTCCCCGAAGCCTGACCCTCAACCGTCGCCTAATCCTAACCCGTACGCTAACACTAACCCGCGCCCTCACACGCACGCTCCCCCTAAAGCGTTGCCGTACCCTCACCTGGACCCTAAACCGTCCCCGTCCCCTAACCCTAACCCTAGCCCGAACCCTAACCCTAACACTTCCCCAAAGCCTGACCCTCACCCGTCCCCTAATCCTAACCCGTACGCTAACACTAACCCGCGCCCTCACACGCACGCTCCCCCTAAAGCGTTGCCGTACCCTCACCTGGACCCTAAACCGTCCCCGTCCCCTAAACCTAACCCTAGCCCAAACCCTAACCCTAACCCTTCCCCGAAGCCTGACCCTCACCCGTCCCCTAATCCTAACCCGTACGCTAACACTAATCCGCGCCCTCACACGCACGCTCCCCCTAAAGCGTTGCCGTACACTCACCTGGACCCTAAACCGTCCCCGTCCCCTAACCCTAACCCTAGCCCGTACCCTAACCCTGACCCTTCCCCGAAGCCTGACCCTCACCCGTCCCCTAATCCTAACCCGTACGCTAACACTAACCCACGCCCTCACACGCACGCTCCCCTTAAAGCGTTGCCGTACCCTCACCTGGACCCTAAACCGTCCCCTTCCCCTAACCCTAACCCTAGCCGGAACCCTAACCCTAACCTTTCCCCGAAGCCTGACCCTCACCCGTCCCCTAATCCTAACCCGTACGATAACGGAAACGTGCGTCCTCACACGCACGCTCCCCCTAAAGCGTTGCCGTACCCTCACCTGGACCCTAAACCGTCCCCGTCCCATAACCCTAACCCTAGCCCGAACCCTAACCCTAACCCTTCCCCGAAGCCTGACCCTCACCCGTCCCCTAATCCTAACCCGTACGCTAACACTAACCCGCGCCCTCACACGCACGCTCCCCCTAAAGCGTTGCCGTACCCTCACCTGGACCCTAAACCGTCCCCGTCCCCTAACCCTAACCCTAGCCCGAACCCTAACCCTAACCCTTCCCCGAAGCCTGACCCTCACCCGTCCCCTATTCCTAACCCGTACGCTAACACTAACCCGCGCCCTCACACGCACGCTCCCCCTAAAGCGTTGCCGTACCCTCACCTGGACCCTAAACCGTCCCCGTCCCCTAACCCTAACCCTAGCCCGAACCCTAACCCTGACCCTTCCCCGAAGCCTGACCCTCACCCGTCCCCTAATCCTAACCCGTACGCTAACACTAACCCACGCCCTCACACGCACGCTCCCCTTAAAGCGTTGCCGTACCCTCACCTAGACCCTAAACCGTCCCCGTCCCCTAACCCTAACCCTAGCCCGAACCCTAACCCTAACCTTTCCCCGAAGCCTGACCCTCACCCGTCCCCTAATCCTAACCCGTACGCTAACACAAGCCCGCGTCCTCACACGCACGCTCCCCCTAAAGCGTTGCCGTACCCTCACCTGGACCCTAAACCGTCCCCGTCCCCTAACCCTAACCCTAGCCCGAACCCTAACCCTGACCCTTCCTGAAGCCTGACCCTCACCCGTCCCCTAATCCTAACCCGTACGCTAACACTAACCCGCGCCCTCACACGCACGCTCCCCCTAAAGCGTTGCCGTACCCTCACCTGGACCCTAAACCGTCCCCGTCCCCTAACCCTAACCCTAGCCCGAACCCTAACCCTAACCCTTCCCCGAAGCCTGACCCTCACCCGTCCCCTAATCCTAACCCGTACGCTAACACTAACCCGCGCCCTCACACGCACGCTCCCCCTAAAGCGTTGCCGTACCCTCACCTGGACCCTAAACCGTCCCCGTCCCCTAACCCTAACCCTAGCCCGAACCCTAACCCTAACCCTTCCCCGAAGCCTGACCCTCAACCGTCGCCTAATCCTAACCCGTACGCTAACACTAACCAGCGCCCTCACACGCACGCTCCCCCTAAAGCGTTGCCGTACCCTCACCTGGACCCTAAACCGTCCCCGTCCCCTAACCCTAACCCTAGCCCGAACCCTAACCCTAACCCTTCCCCAAAGCCTGACCCTCACCCGTCCCCTAATCCTAACCCGTACGCTAACACTAACCAGCGCCCTCACACGCACGCTCCCCCTAAAGCGTTGCCGTACCCTCACCTGGACCCTAAACCGTCCCCGTCCCCTAACCCTAACCCTAGCCCAAACCCTAACCCTAACCCTTCCCCGAAGCCTGACCCTCACCCGTCCCCTAATCCTAACCCGTACGCTAACACTAACCCGCGCCCTCACACGCACGCTCCCCCTAAAGCGTTGCCGTACCCTCACCTGGACCCTAAACCGTCCCCGTCCCCTAACCCTAACCCTAGCCCGAACCCTAACCCTGACCCTTCCCCGAAGCCTGACCCTCACACGTCCCCTAATCCTAACCCGTACGCTAACACTAACCCACGCCCTCACACGCACGCTCCCCTTAAAGCGTTGCCGTACCCTCACCTGGACCCTAAACCGTCCCCATCCCCTAACCCTAACCCTAGCCCGAACCCTAACCCTAACCTTTCCCCGAAGCCTGACCCTCACCCGTCCCCTAATCCTAACCCGTACGCTAACGCAAACCAGCGTCCTCACACGCAGGCTCCCCCTAAAGCGTTGACGTACCCTCACCTGGACCCTAAACCGTCCCCGTCCCCTAACCCTAACCCTAGCCCGAACCCTAACCCTAACCCTTCCCCGAAGCCTGACCCTCACCCGTCCCCTAATCCTAACCCGTACGCTAACACTAACCCGCGCCCTCACACGCACGCTCCCCCTAAAGCGTTGCCGTACCCTCACCTGGACCCTAAACCGTCCCCGTCCCCTAACCCTAACCTTAGCCCGAACCCTAACCCTAACCCTTCCCCGAAGCCTGACCCTCACCCGTCCCCTAATCCTAACCCGTACGCTAACACTAACCTGCGCCCTCACACGCACGCTCCCCCTAAAGCGTTGCCGTACCCTCACCTGTACCCTAAACCGTCCCCGTCCCCTAACCCTAACCCTAGCCCGAACCCTATCCCTGACCCTTCCCCAAAGCCTGACCCTCACCCGTCCCCTAATCCTAACCCGTACGCTAACACTAACCCGCGCCCTCACACGCACGCTCCCCCTAAAGCGTTGCCGTACCCTCACCTGGACCCTAATTCGTCCCCGTCCCCTAACCCTAACCCTAGCCCGAAACCTAACCCTAACCCTTACCCGAAGCCTCACCCTCACCCGTCCCCTAATCCTAACCCGTACGCTAACACTAACCCGTGCCCTCACACGCACGCTCCCCCTAAAGCGTTGCCGTACCCTCACCTGGACCCTAAACCGTCCCCGTCACCTAACCCTAACCCTAGCCCGAACCCTAACCCTAACCCTTCCCCGAAGCCTGACCCTCACCCGTCCCCTAATCCTAACCCGTACGGTAACACTAACCCGCGCCCTCACACGCACGCTCCCCCTAAAGCGTTGCCGTACCCTCACCTGGACCCTAAACCGTCCCCGTCCCCTAACCCTAACACTAGCCCAAACCCTAACCCTAACCCTTCCCCGAAGCCTGACCCTCACCCGTCCCCAATCCTAACCCGTACGCTAACACTAACCCGCGCCCTCACACGCACGCTCCCCCTAAAGCGTTGCCGTACCCTCACCTGGACCCTAAACCGTCCCCGTCCCCTAACCCTAACCCTAGCCCGAACACTAACCCTGACCCTTCCCCGAAGCCTGACCCTCACCCGTCCCCTAATCCTAACCCGTACGCTAAAACTAACCCACGCCCTCACACGCACGCCCCCCCTAAAGCGTTGCCATACCCTCACCTGGACCTTAAACCGTCCCCGTCCCCTAACCCTAACCCTAGCCCGAACCCTAACCCTGACCCTTCCCCGAAGCCTGACCCTCACCCGTCCCCTAATCCTAACCCGTACGCTAACACTAACCCATGCCCTCACACGCACTCTCCCCCTAAATCGTTGCCGTACCCTCACCTGGACCCTAAACCGTCCCCGTCCCCTAACCCTAACCCTAGCCCGAACCCTAACCCCGACCCTTCCCGAAGCCTGACCCTCACCCGTGCCCTAATCCTAACCCGTACGCTAACACTAACCGGCACCCTCACACGCACGCTCCCCCTACAGCGTTGCCGTACCCTCACCTGGACCCTAAACCGTCCCCGTCACCTAACCCTAACCCTAGCCCGAACCCTAACCCTGACCCTTCCCCGAAGCCTGACCCTCACACGTCCCCTAATCTTAACCCGTACACTAACACTAACCCACGCCCTCACACGCACGCTCCCCCTAAAGCGTTGCCGTACCCTCACCTGGACCCTAAACCGTCCCCGTCACCTAACCCTAACCCTAGCCCGAACCCTAACCCTAACCCTTCCCCGAAGCCTGACCCTCACCCGTCCCCTAATCCTAACCCGTACGAGAACACTAACCCGCGCCCTCACACGCACGCTCCCCCTAAAGCGTTGCCGTACCCTCACCTGGACCCTAAACCTTCCCCGTCCCCTAACCCTAACACTAGCCCAAACCCTAACCCTAACCCTTCCCCGAAGCCTGACCCTCACCCGTCCCCTAAACCTAACCCGTACGCTAACACTAACCCGCGCCCTCACACGCACGCTCCCCCTAAAGCGTTGCCGTGCTCTCACCTGGACCCTAAACCGTCCCCGTCCCCTAACCCTAACCCTAGCCCGAACACTAACCCTGACCCTTCCCCGAAGCCTGACCCTCACCCGTCCCCTAATCCTAACCCGTACGCTAAAACTAACCCACGCCCTCACACGAACGCCCCCCCTAAAGCGTTGCCGTACCCTCACCTGGACCCTAAACCGTCCCCGTCCCCTAACCCTAACCCTAGCCCGAACCCTAACCCTGACCCTTCCCCGAAGCCTGACCCTCACCCGTCCCCTAATCCTAACCCGTACGCTAACACTAACCCGTACCCTCACACGCACGCTCCCCCTAAATCGTTGCCGTACCCTCACCTGGACCCTAAACCGTCCCCGTCACCTAACCCTAACCCTAGCCCGAACCCTAACCCCGACCCTTCCCCGAAGCCTGACCCTCACCCGTGCCCTAATCCTAACCCGTACGCTAACACGAACCCGCACCCTCACACGCACGCTCCCCCTACAGCGTTGCCGTACCCTCACCTGGACCCTAAACCGTCCCCGTCACCTAACCCTAACCCTAGCCCGAACCCTAACCCTGACCCTTCCCCGAAGCCTGACCCTCACCCGTCCCCTAATCCTAACCCGTACGCTAACACTAATCCGCACCCTCACACGCACGCTCCCCCTAAAGCGTTGCCGTACCCTCACCTGGACCCTAAACCTTCCCCGTCCCCTAACCCTAACCCTAGCCTGAACCCTAACCCTGACCTTTCCCCGAAGCCTGACCCTCACCCGTCCCCTAATCCTAACCCGTACGCTAACACTAACCCGCGCCCTCACACGCACGCTCCCCCTAAAGCGTTTCCGTACCCTCACCTGGACCCTAAACCGTCCCCGTCCCCTAACCCTAACCCTAGCCCGAACCCTAACCCTGACCCTTCCCCGAAGCCTGACCCTCACCCGTCCCCTAATCCTAACCCGTAAGCTAACACTAACCCGCGCCCTCACACGCACGCTCCCCCTAAAGCGTTGCCGTACCCTCACCTGGACCCTAAACCGTCCCCGTCCCCTAACCCTAACCCTAGCCCGAACCCTAACCCTAACCCTTCCCCGAAGCCTGACCCTCACCCGTCCCCTAATCCTAACCCGTACGCTAACACTAACCCGCGTCCTCACACGCACGCTCCCCCTAAAGCGTTGCCGTACCCTCACCTGGACCCTAAACCATCCCCGTCCCCTAACCTTAACCCTAGCCCGAACCCTAACCCTGACCCTTCCCCGAAGCCTGACCCTCACCCGTCCCCTAATCCTAACCCGTACGCTAACACTAACCCGCGCCCTCACACGCACGCTCCCCCTAAAGCGTTGCCGTACCCTCACCTGGACCCTAAACCGTCCCCGTCCCCTAACCCTAACCCTAGCCCGAACCCTAACCCTAACCCATTCCCGAAGCCTGACTCTCACCCGTCCCCTAATCCTAACCCGTACGCTAACACTAACCCGCGCCCTCACACGCACGCTCCCCCTAAAGCGTTGCCGTACCCTCACTTGGACCCTGAACCGTCCCGTAACCTAACCCTAACCCTAGCCCGAACCCTAACCCTAAACCTTCCCCGAAGCCTGACCCTCACCCGTCCCCTAATCCTAAGCCATACGCTAACACTAATCCGCACCCTCACACGCACGCTCCCCCTAAAACGTTGCCGTACCCTCACCTGGACCCTAAACCGTCCCCGTCCCCTAACCCTAACCCTAGCCCAAACCCTAACCCTAAACCTTCCCCGAAGCCTGACCCTCACCCGTCCCCTAATCCTAACCCGTACGCTAACACTAACCCGCGCCCTCACACGCACGCTCCCCCTAAAGCGTTGCCGTATCCTCACCTGGACCCTAAACCGTCCCCGTCCCCTAACCCTAACCCTAGCCCAAACCCTAACCCTAATCCTTCCCCGAAGCCTGACCCTCACCCGTCCCTAATCCTAACCCGTACGCTAACAGTAACCCGCGCCCTCACACGCACGCTCCCCCTAAAGCGTTACCGTACCCTCACCTGGACCCTAAACCGTCCCCGTCCCCTAACCCTAACCCTAGCCCGAACCCTAACCCTGACCCTTCCCCGAAGCCTGACCCTCACCCGTCCCCTAATCCTAACCCGTACGCTAACACTAACCCGCGCCCTCACACGCACGCTCCCCCTAAAGCGTTGCCGTACCCTCACCTGGACCCTAAACCGTCCCCGTCCCCTAACCCTAACCCTAGCCCGAACCCTAACCCTGACCCTTCCCCGAAGCCTGACCCTCACCCGTCCCCTAATCCTAACCCGTACGCTAACACTAACCCACGCTCTCACACGCACGCTCCCCCTAAAGCGTTGCCGTACCCTCACCTGGACCCTAAACCGTCCCCGTCCCCTAACCCTAACCCTAGCCCGAACCCTAACCCTAACCTTTCCCCGAAGCCTGACCCTCACCCGTCCCCTAATCCTAACACGTACGCTAACACAAACCCGCGTCCTCACACGCACGCTCCCCCTAAAGCGTTGCCGTACCCTCACCTGGACCCTAAACCGTCCCCGTCCCCTAACCCTAACCCTAGCCCGAACCCTAACCCTAGCCCTTCCCCGAAGCCTGACCCTCACCCGTCCCCTAATACTAACCCGTACGCTAACACTAACCCGCGCCCTCACACGCACGCTCCCCCTAAAGCGTTGCCGTACCCTCACCTGGACCCTAAACCGTCCCCGTCCCCTAACCCTAACCCTAGCCCGAACCCTAACCCTAACCCTTCCCCGAAGCCTGACCCTCACCCGTCCCCTAATCCTAACCCGTACGCTAACACTAACCCGCGCCCTCACACGCACGCTCCCCCTAAAGCGTTGCCGTACCCTCACCTGGACCCTAAACCGTCCCCGTCCCCTAACCCTAACCGTAGCCCGAACCCTAATCCTGACCCTTCCCCGAAGCCTGACCCTCACCCGTCCCCTAATCCTAACCCGTACGCTAACACTAACCCGCGCCGTCACACGCACGCTCCCCTTAAAGCGTTGCCGTACCCTCACCTGGACCCTAAACCGTCCCCGTCCCCTAACCCTAACCTTAGCCCGAACCCTAATCCTGACCTTTCCCCGAAGACTGACCCTCACCCGTCCCCTAATCCTAACCCGTACGCTAACACAAACCCGCGTCCTCACACGCACGCTCCCCCTAAAGCGTTGCCGTACCCTCACCTGGACCCTAAACCGTCCCCGTCCCCTAACCATAACCCTAGCCCGAACCCTAACCCTAACACTTCCCCGAAGCCTGACCCTCACCCGTCCCCTAATCCTAACCCGTACGCTAACACTAACCCGCGCCCTCACACGCACGCTCCCCCTAAAGCGTTGCCGTACCCTCACCTGGACCCTAAACCGTCTCCTTCCCCTAACCCTAACCCTAGCCCGAACCCTAACACTAACCCTTCCCCGAAGCCTGACCCTCACCCGTCCCCTAATCCTAACCCGTACGCTAACACTAACCCGCGCCCTCACACGCACGCTCCCCCTAAAGCGTTGCCGTACCCTCACCTGGACCCTAAACCGTCCCCGTCCCCTAACCCTAACCCTAGCCCGAACCCTAACCCTGACCCTTCCCCGAAGCCTGACCCTCACCCGTCCCCTAATCCTAACCCGTACGCTAACACTAACCCGTGCTCTCACACGCACGCTCCCCCTAAAGCGCTGCCGTACCCTCACCTGGACCCTAAACCCTCCCCGTCACCTAACCCTAACCCTAGCCCGAACCCTAACCCTGACCCTTCTCCGAAGCCTGACCCTCACCCGTGCCCTAATCCTAACCCGTACGCTAACACTAACCCGCACCCTCACACGCACGCTCCCCCTAAAGCGTTGCCGTACCCTCACCTGGACCCTAAACCGTCCCCGTCACCTAACCCTAACCCTAGCGCGAACCCTAACCCTGACCCGTCCCCGAAGCCTGACCCTCACCCGTCCCCTAATCCTAACCCGTACGCTAACACTAACCCACGCCCTCACACGCACGCTCCCCCTATAGCGTTGCCGTACCCTCACCTGGTCCCTAAACCGTCCCCGTCCCCTAACCCTAACCCTAGCCCGAACCCTAACTCTGACCCTTCCCCGAAGCCTGACCCTCACCCGTCCCCTAATCCTAACCCGTACGCTAACACTAACCCGCGCCCTCACATGCACGCTCTCCCTAAAGCGTTGCCGTACCCTCACCTGGACCCTAAACCGTCCCCGTCCCCTAACCCTAACCCTAGCCCGAACCCTAACCCTGACCCTTCCCCGAAGCCTGACCCTCACCCGTCCCCTAATCCTAACCCGTACGCTAACACTAACCCGCGCCCTCACACGCACGCTCCCCCTAAAGCGTTGCCGTACCCTCACCTGGACCCTAAACCGTCCCCGTCCCCTAACCCTAACCCTAGCCCGAACCTTAACCCTGACCCTTCCCTGAAGCCTGACCCTCACCCGTCCCCTAATCCTAACCCGTACGCTAACACTAACCCGCGCCCTCACACGCACGCTCCCCCTAAAGCGTTGCCGTACCCTCACCTGGACCCTAAACCGTCCCCGTCCCCTAACCCTAACCCTAGCCCGAACCCTAGCCCTGACCCTTCCCCAAAGCCTAACCCTCACCCGTCCCCTAATCCTAACCCGTACGCTAACACTAACCCACGCCCTCACACGCACGCTCCCCTTAAAGCGTTGCCGTACCCTCACCTGGACCCTAAACCGTCCCCGTCCCATAACCCTAACCTTAGCCCGAACCCTAACCCTGACCTTTCCCCGAAGACTGACCCTCACCCGTCCTCTAATCCTAACCCGTACGCTAACACAAACCCGCGTCCTCACACGCACGCTCCCGCTAAAGCTTTGCCGTACCCTCACCTGGACCCTAAACCGTCCCCGTCCCCTAACCCTAACCCTAGCCCGAACCCTAACCCTAACCCTTCCCCGAAGCCTGACCCTCACCCGTCCCCTAATCCTAACCCGTACGCTAACACTAACCCGCGCCCTCACACGCATGCTCCCCCTAAAGCGTTGCCGTACCCTCACCTGGACCCTAAACCGTCCCCGTCCCCTAACCCTAACCCTAGCCCGAACCCTAACACTAACCCTTCCCCGAAGCCTGACCCTCACCCTTCCCCTAATCCTAACCCGTACGCTAACACTAACCCGCGCCCTCACACGCACGCTCCCTCTAAAGCGTTGCCGTACCCTCACCTGGACCCTAAACCGTCCCCGTCCCCTAACCCTAACCCTAGCCCGAACCCTAACCCTGACCCTTCCCCAAAGCCTGACCCTCACCCGTCCCCTAATCCTAACCCGTACGCTAACACTAACCCGTGCTCTCACACGCACGCTCCCGCTAAAGCGTTGCCGTACCCTCATCTGGACCCTAAACCGTCCCCGTCACCTAACCCTAACCCTAGCCCGAACCCTAACCCTGACCCTTCTCCGAAGCCTGACCCTCACCCGTGCCCTAATCCTAACCCGTACGCTAACACTAACCCGCACCCTCACACGCACGCTCCCCCTAAAGCGTTGCCGTACCCTCACCTGGTCCCTAAACCGTCCCCGTCCCCTAACCCTAACCCTAGCCCGAACCCTAACCCTGACCCTTCCCCGAAGCCTGACCCTCACCCGTCCCCTAATCCTAACCCGTACGCTAACACTAACCCACGCCCTCACACGCACGCTCCCCCTAAAGCGTTGCCGTACCCTCACCTGGACCCTAAACCGTCCCCGTCCCCTAACCCTAACCCTAGCCCGAACCCTAACCCTAACCCTTCCCCGAAGCCTGACCCTCACCCGTCCCCTAATCCTAACCCGTACGATAACACTAACCCACGCCCTCACACGCACGCTCCCCCTAAAGCGTTGCCGTACCCTCACCTGGACCCTAAACCGTCCCCGTCCCCTAACCCTAACCCTAGCCCGAACCCTAACACTAACCCTTCCCCGAAGCCTGACCCTCACCCGTCCCCTAATCCTAACCCGTACGCTAACACTAACCCGCGCCCTCACACGCACGCTCCCCCTAAAGCGTTGCCGTACCCTCACCTGGACCCTAAACCGTCCCCGTCCCCTAACCCTAACCCGAACCCTAACCCTGACCCTTCCCCGAAGCCTGACCCTCAACCGTCCCCTAATCCTAACCCGTACGCTAACACTAACCCGCGCCCTCACATGCACGCTCTCCCTAAAGCGTTGCCGTACCCTCACCTGGACCCTAAACCGTCCCCGTCCCGTAACCCTAACCCTAGCCCGAACCCTAACTCTGACCCTTCCCCGAAGCCTGACCCTCAACCGTCCCCTAATCCTAACCCGTACGCTAACACTAACCCGCGCCCTCACATGCACGCTCTCCCTAAATCGTTGCCGTACCCTCACCTGGACCCTAAACCGTCCCCGTCCCCTAACCCTAACCCTAGCCCGAACCCTAACCCTGACCCTTCCCCGAAGCCTGACCCTCACCCGTCCCCTAATCCTAACCCGTACGCTAACACTAACCCGCGCCCTCACACGCACGCTCCCCCTAAAGCGTTGCCGTACCCTCACCTGGACCCTAAACCGTCCCCGTCCCCTAACCCTAACCCTAGCCCGAACCCTAACCCTAACCCTTCCCCGAAGCCTGACCCTCACCCGTCCCCTAATCCTAACCCGTACGCTAACACTAACCTGCGCCCTCACACGCACGCTCCCCCTAAAGCGTTGCCGTACCCTCACCTGGACCCTAAACCGTCCCCGTCCCCTAACCCTAACCCTAGCCCGAACCCTAACCCTGACACTTCCCCGAAGCCTGACCCTCACCCGTCCCCTAATCCTAACCCGTACGCTAACACTAACCCGTGCCCTCACACGCACGCTCCCCCTAAAGCGTTGCCGTACACTCACCTGGACCCTAAACCGTCCCCGTCCCCTAACCCTAACCCTAGCCCGAACCCTAACCCTGACCCTTCCCCGAAGCCTGATCCTCACCCGTCCCCTAATCCGAACCCGTACGCTAACACTAATCCGCACCCTCACACGCACGCTCCCCCTAAAGCGTTGCCGTACCCTCACCTGGACCCTAAACCGTCCCCGTCCCCTAACCCTAACCCTAGCCCGAACCCTAGCCCTGACCCTTCCCCAAAGCCTAACCCTCACCCGTCCCCTAATCCTAACCCGTACGCTAACACTAACCCACGCCCTCACACGCACGCTCCCCTTAAAGCGTTGCCGTACCCTCACCTGGACCCTAAACCGTCCCCGTCCCCTAACCCTAACCTTAGCCCGAACCCTAACCCTGACCTTTCCCCAAAGACTGACCCTCACCCGTCCCCTAATCCTAACCCGTACGCTAACACAAACCCGCGTCCTCACACGCACGCTCCCCCTAAAGCGTTGCCATACCCTCACCTGGACCCTAAACCGTCCCCGTCCCCTAACCCTAACCCTAGCCCGAACCCTAACCCTGACCCTTCCCCGAAGCCTGACCCTCACCCGTCCCCTAATCCTAACCCGTACGCTAACACTAACCCGCGCCCTCACACGCACGCTCCCCCTAAAGCGTTGCCGTACCCTCACCTGGACCCTAAACCGTCCCTGTCCCCTAACCCTAACCCTAGCCCGAACCCTAACACTAACACTTCCCCGAAGCCTGACCCTCACCCGTCCCCTAATCCTAACCCGTACGCTAACACTAACCCGCGCCCTCACACGCACGCTCCCTCTAAAGCGTTGCCGTACCCTCACCTGGACCCTAAACCGTCCCCGTCCCCTAACCCTAACCCTAGCCCGAACCCTAACCCTGACCCTTCCCCGAAGCCTGACCCTCACCCGTCCCCTAATCCTAACCCGTACGCTAACACTAACCCGTGCTCTCACACGCACGCTCCCCCTAAAGCGTTGCCGTACCCTCATCTGGACCCTAAACCGTCCCCGTCACCTAACCCTAACCCTAGCCCGAACCCTAACCCTGACACTTCCCCGAAGCCTGACCCTCACCCGTCCCCTAATCCTAACCCGTACGCTAACACTAACCCGTGCCCTCACACGCACGCTCCCCCTAAAGCGTTGCCGTACCCTCACCTGGACCCTAAACCGTCCCCGTCCCCTAACCCTAACCCTAGCCCGAACCCTAACCCTGACCCTTCCCCGAAGCCTGATCCTCACCCGTCCCCTAATCCGAACCCGTACGCTAACACTAATCCGCACCCTCACACGCACGCTCCCCCTAAAGCGTTGCCGTACCCTCACCTGGACCCTAAACCGTCCCCGTCCCCTAACCCTAACCCTAGCCCGAACCTTAACCCTGACCCTTCCCTGAAGCCTGACCCTCACCCGTCCCCTAATCCTAACCCGTACGCTAACACTAACCCGCGCCCTCACACGCACGCTCCCCCTAAAGCGTTGCCGTACCCTCACCTGGACCCTAAACCGTCCCCGTCCCCTAACCCTAACCGTAGCCCGAACCCTAACCCTGACCCTTCCCCGAAGCCTGACCCTCACGCGTCCCCTAATCCTAACCAGTACGCTAACACTAACCCACGCCCTCACACGCACGCTCCCCCTAAAGCGTTGCCGTACCCTCACCTGGACCCTAAACCGTCCCCGTCCCCTAACCCTAACCCTAGCCCGAACCCTAACCCTAACCCTTCCGCGAAGCCTGACCCTCACCCGTCCCCTAATCCTAACCCGTACGCTAACACTAACCCGCGCCCTCACACGCACGCTCCCCCTAAAGCGTTGCCGTACCCTCACCTGGACCCTAAACCGTCCCCGTCCCCTAACCCTAACCCTAGCCCGAACCCTAACCCTAACCCTTCCCCGAAGCCTGACCCTCACCTGTCCCCTAATCCTAACCCGTACGCTAACACTAACCCGCGTCCTCACACGCACGCTCCCCCTAAAGCGTTGCCGTACCCTCACCTGGACCCTAAACCGTCCCCGTCCCCTAACCCTAACCCTAGCCCGAACCCTAACCCTAACCCTTCCCCGAAGCCTGACCCTCACCCGTCCCCTAATCCTAACCCGTACGCTAACACTAACCCGCGCCCTCACACGCACGCTCCCCCTAAAGCGTTGCCGTACCCTCACCTGGACCCTAAACCGTCCCCGTCCCCTAACCCTAACCCTAGCCCAAACCCTAACCCTAACCCTTCCCCGAAGCCTGACCCTCACCCGTCCCCTAATCCTAACCCGTACGCTAACACTAACCCGCGCCCTCACATGCACGCTCCCCCTAAAGCGTTGCCGTACCCTCACCTGGACCCTAAACCGTCCCCGTCCCCTAACCCTAACCCTAGCCCGAACCTTAACCCTGACCCTTCCCCCAAGCCTGACCCTCACCCGTCCCCTAATCCTAACCCGTACGCTAACACTAACCCGCGCCCTCACACGCACGCTCCCCCTAAAGCGTTGCCGTACCCTCACCTGGACCCTAAACCGTCCCCGTCACCTAACCCTAACCCTAGCCCGAACCCTAACCCTGACCTTTCCCCGAAGCCTGACCCTCACCCGTCCCCTAATCCTAACCCGTACGCTAACACAAACCCGCGTCCTCACATGCACGCTCCCCCTAAAGCGTTGCCGTACCCTCACCTGGACCCTAAACCGTCCCCGTCCCCTAACCCTAACCCTAGCCCGAACCCTAACCCTAACCCTTCCCCGAAGCCTGACCCTCACCCGTCCCCTAATCCTAACACGTACGCTAACACTAACCCACGCCCTCACACGCACGCTCCCCCTAAAGCGTTGCCGTACACTCACCTGGACCCTAAACCGTCCCCGTCACCTAACCCTATCCCTAGCCCAAACCCTAACCCTAACCCTTCCCCGAAGCCTGACCCTCACCCGTCCCCTAATCCTAACCCGTACGCTAACACTAACCCGCGCCCTCTCACGCACGCTCCCCCTAAAGCGTTGCCGTACCCTCACCTGGACCCTAAACCGTCCCCGTCCCCTAACACTAACCCTAGCCCAAACCCTAACCCTAACCCTTCCCCGAAGCCTGACCCTCACCCGTCCCCTAATCCTAACCCGTACGCTAACACTAACCCGCGCCCTCACACGCACGCTCCCCCTAAAGCGTCGCCGTACCCTCACCTGGACCCTAAACCGTCCCCGTCCCCTAACCCTAACCCTAGCCCGAACCTTAACCCTGACCCTTCCCCGAAGCCTGACCCTCACCCGTCCCCTAATCCTAACCCGTACGCTAACACTAACCCGCGCCCTCACACGCACGCTCCCCCTAAAGCGTTGCCGTACCCTCACCTGGACCCTAAACCGTCCCCGTCCCCTAACCCTAACCCTAGCCTGAACCCTAACCCTGACCCTTCCCCGAAGCCTGACCCTCACCCGTCCCCTAATCCTAACCCGTACGCTAACACTAACCCGCGCCCTCACAGGCACGCTCCCCCTAAAGCGTTGCCGTACCCTCACCTGGACCCTAAACCGTCCCCGTCCCCTAACCCTAACCCGAGCCCGAACCCTAACCCTAACCCATCCCCGATGCCTGACCCTACCCGTCCCCTAATCCTAACCCGTACGCTAACACTAACCCGCGCCCTCACACGCACGCTCCCCCTAAAGCGTTGCCGTACCCTCACCTGGACCCTAAACCGTCCCCGTCCCCTAACTATAACCCTAGCCCGAACCCTAACCCTAACCCTTCCCCGAAGCCTGACCCTCACCCGTCCCCTAATCCTAACCCGTACACTAACACTAACCCGCGCCCTCACACGCACACTCCCCCTAAAGCGTTGCCGTACCCTCACCTGGACCCTAAACCGTCCCCGTCCCCTAACCCTAACCCTAGCCCGAACCCTAACCCTAACCCTTCCCCGAAGCCTGACCCTCACCCGTCCCCTAATCCTAACCCGTACGCTAACACTAACCCGCGCCCTCACACGCACGCTCCCCCTGAAGCGTTGCCGTACCCTCACCTGGACCCTAAACCGTCCCCGTCCCCTAACCCTAACCCTAGCCCGAACCCTAACCCTAACCCTTCCCCAAAGCCTGACCCTCACCCGTCCCCTAATCCTAACCCGTATGCTAACACTTAGCCGCGCCCTCAAACGCACGCTCCCCCTAAAGCATTGCCGTACCCTCACCTGGACCCTCAACCGTCCCCGTCCCCTAACCCTAACCCTCGCCCGAACCCTAACCCTAAACCCCGAAGCCTGACCATCAACCGTCGCCTAATCCTAAACCGTACGCTAACACTAACCCGCGCCCTCACACGCACGCTCCCCCTAAAGCATTGCCGTACCCTCACCTGGACCCTAAACCGTCCCCGTCCCCTAACCCTAACCCTAGCCCGAACCCTAACCCTAACCCTTCCCCGAAGCCTGACCCTCACCCGTCCCGTAATCCTAACCCGTACGCTAACACTAACCCGCGCCCTCACACGCACGCTCCCCCTAAAGCGTTGCCGTACCCTCACCTGGACCCTAAACCGTCCCCGTCCCCTAACCCTAACCCTAGCCCAAACCCTAACCCT